>NW_026732386.1:85000-123814 GCF_028476545.2 Physella acuta | reverse complement strand
TCATTGTCTAAAATGTTTATTTCATACATGTAAAAAAAAACATTAGGCCCTAATTTTTATTATATGAAAATGTGATTCTAATCATATCTTTATGCAGATCCATCAACCAACAGCTTGTATTGTTTTATTAGTGAAACATTTATTTTACAATTTTTAACTTGTTACTGCTATTGACGAACCCATGCACAACTTCCGTTTCAACTTTTAACTTTCATTTTCACCTTTAGTGAACTTTACTTTAGTGATAGCTCGACAATTTGCGAAGTTACCAAACTAAGTAAGACGGTCTCTAAACTAAACTGTAGGGTAAAGGAGGGCGTTAAGAGCCACACTTTTTAGCACCTGTACATTTTTAAAGATTTCTACTAATCTAAGAATTTTTTAGTATTGAAAATATGGCAAAATTATTCTAACATATCTTACACAATATATAAATAATAACAAAGTCTATTAAATATACTTTAAATGGGTTTAATTGAACATTTATTGTCATACCCCCGAAATCAGCATTTGGGGTGAAAGGAGCCGGGCAATGGGGCAATAAGCATTATCTCCTAGTTTAGACTAACTCCTCAATAAAAATAATTAATTTCTAACCCCAAAATAGTTAATGGTGTGTACACACACTTTAACTGATACTAGCTATCACTAGGCCCCAATGGGCCCAGTCTACAATTGATACAATTACAGGTGTACATAGGGCCTAAAGTCAAGTAGTTTACAGTAGGCACATTAGTATGCCTAGTGTGTAGCTAGTATACTAGTGTGTAGCTGTCCAGAGTTAACATTATTGTATGTAAAAAGGGTTGGTACTAACTAATCTGCCTTAATGCTTTCCCCTGATAAGCCATGTGTGCTATACATTACATAACATGACATGGAGGTGAGAAATGTTGAGGGGAGAGCAGTGGTACTGGTTTCCCCTTTGTTCTCCTTGCTGGACCCTGAGGGCCATAAATTACATAAGGAGATGCTATCTCTGGTTGGCTGAGATCTAAGAACTAAGTCCATGCTACCTACAAAGAGATAAGTTTTATGGTGGGTTAGATACAGGTGGGGGCTGTGTATCATGGGGGTGAGAAATTGTGAGGGGAGAGCAGTGGTACTGGTTTCCCCTTTTTTTCTCCTTGCTGGACCCTGAGGGCCATAAATTACATAAGGAGATGCTATCTCTGGTTGGCTGAGATCTAAGAACTTAGTCCATGTTACCTACAAAGAGATGAAGTTTAATGGTGGGTTAGATCATGGAGGTGAGAAATTGTGAGGGGAGAGCAGTGGTACTGATTCCTCTTTGGTCTCCACCCTGCTAGACCATGAAGGTCATATGTTACATAACATGCCACCACAGATTGTCTGAGATCTGTAACTGTAATCCATGTTACCTACAAAGAGATGAAGTTTTATGGTGGGCCAGAAACTGGTGGGGGGCTGGGTATCATGGGGGTAAGAAATTGTAAGGGGGGGAGCAGTGGTATTAATGTGTCTGTTTACTTCCATGCTGGACCATGAGGGTCATAAATTACATAACATACCACCCCAGATTGGCTGAGACCTAAGAACATTTATTCCTGTTACCTACAAAGAGATTAGAAGTTTTATGGTTGGTTAGAAACAGGTGGGGGCTGAGTCGGCTGTATTGCCCCTTAGGGGTAATAAGTACTCATACCATTTTAAAAATTACCTTGCTAACATGAGATGACTGAATTTTTACTTTTTAGCAGGTTAGAATAGTATTTCTATCATTTAGACACAAGTCTGTTTAACAATTAATACATTTTGTGTTAACTATTCCTATACCAGTGTCATATTCAGTGGTCTAATAAATGAGAAACGTGCACATAGGGTTTCAAGAGCCACATAACAGTATCTGTTATAACTTTTCTAAACAGGCAAGCTAGTGAACAAAATGAATGTATTCATGTAGATTTAGTTATTATCTAACAAATAAAACCATTATGGTAATGATCAGTCAAGTTTTACTCTGATAATGATAAAAACTTTATAGCATGGTAAAATGGGACTAATGTCGGCCATTTTGTTTTGGCACCATTAATCACTGTGCAAAAAAAATTCACCAAAATAAAAATTTTCTAGCCATAGCTATAAAAATAGTGTTAAAATGTACAACAACCAATAATCTAATACAGGAACAAAGAATGGGCTTGAAAAACTCATTTGGTTTATTACAAAGTGAAGTTTCCCAAGTTATGTCTATTTGGAAAAAAAGTTCACAAAATGGTTTTATGGAGATGAGAAATTTTAAGGAAAGAGCAGTGGGATTAAATCTTGTCTCATCCTCTCCTTATTGGACCAAGTGGGTCATAAATTACATAAAATGAATCCTCTGCTTCTCTGTTATCAAAGAACAGCAGTGGTTGTTACCTCAGAAGTAGATTAGCAGTGTTATTGGGGGTTTTGTGGGGGTGGGGTGTTGATTGGGGCTTAATACCACACGGCTCTTAACGCCCTCCTTTACCCTAATTGTTCTAAACTAATATAAAGTTTAGCTGCTAGACTCTATAGTAGTAGCCTCTGGACTTGTGGCTATTATAGGTACTCAGATTAAACTTTAAACAATAATATTATTTAATAGTCTCAGTTACTGACAGTTACGGTGGTAATCTATCGGGTAAACTATCGTTTTGGGTACGTAAAATCGCCCGCGACTAGAAGGTCTAGATCTAGATCTAGTAAAAACAGGTGACTCCTTAAATTTTAATAATTACTTCACATTTTGAGGAGGATTTATGTTTTAAAAAATACAAAAATGTTTCTTTGTTTCATTTATGTACCTGTTTTTAAACAATTGAATTAAAACTTTTCAGTAATAAATGAAGACTAGCGATGTTTCCAACAGATGCAACCATGCTCATTTACTATAGCAGCCATCTTGTTTAAGTTTTTTTTTTATAGCGGATATATAGCGCGAGACAGGGGGAAGCCATTCTATTTTACAAATGGCTGCTGTTTATATAGCAAATCTTGCTCGCAAACACTGCTGTTTAAAGTTAATTTCTGGCATATATTGATATATTTAGCCATTGATTTAGGTTATTATTCATTTATCTATAATATTTGACACAAATATATCACAATATACTTCTACTAAAGCCTTGACAATGAGGTAACTTTTTCGTACATTAATAGCCGCCGGCGATTTTACGTACCCAAAACGATAGATTACCATCTATCGTTTTGCTTTGGGTACGTAAAAACCTGAATCTCGCTCTATAAGTTTAAAAAAACTTAAACAAGATGGCTGCTATAGTAAACAAGGCATGCTGCCCAGCTTCGCTTAGGCTTTCGAAAACATTGAGAATTTGAATGCTAAATTAATTCGCCCGAGGGTCGGTCTACGACCTCAGGAGTTATGAAGAGGTTCCTCCGTGGACATTTTTTTTCGATTTATAGCTCATATAAGGCGCCGGTCAGTCGAGGTCAGTTTTGACCCCATCATCGTAGACTTTTCGGCCAACCGGCCCCCGTGTTCTGTCGCCCCAAGGCAAGATCTTGCCAAATTTGAAGCGCCTGCGGCGCCGGGAAGTGCCCTATTGGGCACCCGACAACTTTGCTTTATATATTATAGAGATTAGCAAATTGCATAGATAAACAAAGATTTCAATAAAGTAATTAAGGCCTGAAATACTTTAGTATAGAAATGTATTATTTGAATAGATTAATCTAGTATATATAGATCTAGAATCCAAATAAATAAAATAAATTTTATGAGTTTAGGCCGGAAAAATTGTATTGTATACATTTCATAGTGTACGTAATCAAAATCAAATTTGAATGAAATAGTTCATTTCTTTTTATTCTAAACACGGCAGATGACGTCATTAGTTAATGTATAAGCAATAGTGACGTCACAGTTTTATGCGTTCTTTTTCACATCTATTAATGCTTTTCCGGTTGCATAAATAATACTGTTTCTCTACATTCGAATACGCCTTTATTTTTTATTTTTCTTCTTTAAATAAAATTGTGGTTATACATTTAAAACATCTAACATATTATTTTCAACAAAAGTCCGTATAAAGGTATCCATATATCGCTGCCGATTCTGACGTGATGTCCGGCGAAAATATTTTGCGGACAGACAGAGAGAGAGAGAGAGAGAGAGAGAGAGAGGTGTGAACGTGGGGTTTTATATATTAGGATGAGCATGGTTGCATCTGTTGGAAACATCGCTAGTCTTCATTTATTACTAAAAAGTTTTAATTCAATTGTTTAAAAACAGGTACATAAATGAAACAAGAAAACATTTGTGTATTTTTCAAAATATAAATCCTTCTCCAAATGTGAAATAACTATTAAAATTTAAGAAGTCCCCTGTTTTTCACATTACTAGTCGCGGGCGATTTTACGTACCCAAAATGATAGATTACCTCAGTTACTGATACTCCATACTCATAGGGCCAGCCTATGGCCTGGCCTACCTAAAACGATAGATTATTAGATTACCTTTTAAATTAATAATTATTAATCAACTGTATTACACTTTAATAGTATTAGGCCTACTCACTAACTTGGAGGCGTGGTCGGTTGCTAACAACAATATGGCGCCCGGACTGGACGCTTGACTCCCGACGTTTTATCTGCCAAATTCCAGAGACCTTCTACTAATTAGCCGTTAAAAATTTACTACTACACTACTGTAACACTGCAGTAGGCCCGTGAGTTTGGCTAACGGCTAAGGCCTATTCAAAATTTATGTAGATCTAGTAGAATGGTTACTACTAATTAGAATTATAGAATATTTAGTTACTACAGTACTACTACATACCCAGTGATTTTATTCCTTCTATTGTTTATGCCTTTTTTTTTGCTTTTACTACAAGCTGTTACGCAACTGATTTTCTGCTTGGAAAATGGGATGGCATTTTGCCATATTAGGGGGGGGGGGCTGGTACGAATTAATAACATATAAACTAATTAGGTCCAGAGGCGTAGCGACCCTTCCAGGGGACAAACTTTTTGATTTGCACCCCCCTCGAGATTTTTTTGATTTGCACCTTCCCCCCCCCCCCCCCCCCCCCCCTCAAACTTTCAATTTGCACCCCCCTCAACCTTTCAAGTTATTTTTCCAACCCATTTTGGCGCCCCCTAAGGTCGGCGCCCGGGGACATATGTCCCCCCCCCCCTCGCTACGCTACTGATTAGGTCCTAGTAGTAGTATGATGGGGAAAATTGCTTTGTGATACTTAAAGTAAAAATCTAAAAGCAAGGTTATAAATCAAATTAATTTTTTTTTCTCAAGGTAGGACTGAGAATCTAAAAAAAGTAAAACTAACAAATACAAGATCTAAATAAAAACTCTTTAGCCAGTACAAGATATAATCCATAGGGCACTATATCTATTAATTAGTAGGCCTGCCCTAAGTATTATTACTAGGCCTATTTAACTAGTAAATAGGCCTATGAATAATATTTTATAAAATTAATACCACTAAGGCGTAAACAGTAAACTTAAACTAAATGTTGTGATATACAACATGAGGATTAGGCCTAGGCCTTTCTACAGGCTTAGGTCTCTAATTGTTTATTATAGTAAGGAGCCTATAGAATAGATTGAATAATAATTAGTTATCTCTTTGAAAAATACTTTTCAGTCTATTCTTTTTTAATGTGATGCCATGTAGGACAATGATAAGAGCTATATATTCTAAATTCCTTTGATATTTAAACCTTTTCTTATCATTGTAGCATTCTTATTTCAGGTGAACCTATACAGAACTATGTCTGAGGATAAAAAACCAGTCACAAGCGCGGAACTATATCAAGCCTTGATAACTAGCTGCAAATGTAATAAAAATTTCATATTCCCTTTCGAAAGTTACCAGGCAAATAAATGGAGACCAGAGAATATTTTTCAGAACTGTTTCAAACACTATTCAACTTTCACTAAGATCTTCAGATGTTCCAGAGTGTATGCATCTGATGGTAAGAGGGTGGAAACTCCTACCCCTGAAAAAAAAGAACTGTTTGATTTGGACAGTAGCGCAAAGGAATTTTCCCCAGAAATTGAAGCTATGGCCAGAATTTACATCGATCAAGAAACTGGGTATGATCGAGTCAAGTCAATGTTTAAAAATGAGTAAGTAGAACTAAACGAAAATACATTTTTTAACTTTTTTTTTTATGGGTAGTCCTGAGAATTTGAGAACCATATCCTGTATTCTCAAACATATGCGTTTGCAGTTTAGAAAAAACCAAGACCATTTAAACTTGAAATTTATGGCATCCTAGAAAGCTTTTTTATTATTCAGTCTTTTTTTGCCTTATTGTGATATTGCAGAGGTAGATCTATTTATTTGACTTGTATTCTAGATGTAAATAAAATAATAATTGACTTGGAAGAAATGGAGTCATATTTATCTCCCCTTCTTATTGAACATTTTATTTCGTTCTACCTTCTTCTAAGTAACAATGGTCAAATGTTAGAGCATATGACTGCTAACCTGAATGTCTTAAGTTCTGAGAGTCTGGATTGTGAGGGAACCTTGTTTAAAGAATGTAAAGTACTTCTTAAGGCTGTGGGAGGCAGATATTTATGTATGTGTAGTGTTTATGTGGACGGCACCATGATCTTATAACTTGCACCTGGGTCTTGTATTGTAATGGGGCAGATATTTTTGAGACATCTGTATGTGTAGTGTTTATGTGGACGGCACCGTGGTCTTATAACTTGCACCTGGATATTGTATTGTAATGGGGCAGATATTTTGAGACCTCTGTATGTGTAGTGTTTATGTGGACGGCACCATGGTCTTATAACTTGTATCTGGGTTTTGTATTGCAATGAGGTGGGGCAGATATTTTTGAGACATCTGTATGTGGAGTGTTTATGTGTACGTATAACCTATATTTGGGTCTTGTATTACAGTCAGATTTCTGTTGCCATTTACTGTATTAGCCTGGACTTTGAATGATGTTGAGTCAGCACTACATGATGAAAATATACATTTTCTAGTGAATACCAAGGTTCAGCCTTTAACCATCAAATACTAAATTGCAATGTCTTTTTTTCAGCTTGAGAGGACAACCCAGTATAGAGGTTAGATTTATAAGCATTACCCTGATGCAAATTTTCGTTGTAACCTTCCTTATGAAGTATGTACCTGAATGGAAACTAAGTAAAGAAGAGTTTATACGCCAGCACAGGGGGACAGTATTCAGGACACGACTGCAGGCCATTGTAAGTTATCTCCCATAACTTTTTGCTTCTATACTTGTCTCTTCCGACTTGATAGAAATAAATAAATTTTATGATTTGAAAAGAAACCTATTGAAAACAAATATTCTGTGTAAAAGATAGTGCCAGTTCAGACCAATTGTCTTAAAGAGCAGTTGAAGTAGAGTTTTAATAAACACAGCGAGTTAATGAAGAGATTTTATAGTCCACATTATGTTGAGCAGCTATTTGGGCCATGTCTAAACTAGATTAAATCAGATGTGTGTGGGGGAGGAGTGTGTTCAACCGATTCATATATAAACTAAATCAGTGAGGTTTTAGTTACATATTCTCCCATAAAATGTGTGTCAAGTTTTAAAATCTATTTGTTTTGGGGGGTGGTAAATTGTATTATTTGTAGAACTAATAGTGTCATTAATTTGTAGAATTAATAGTGTCATTAATTTGTAGAATTAATAGTGTCATTAATTTGTATTACTAATAGTGTCATTAATTTGTAGAATTAATAGTGTCATTAATTTGTGGAATTAATAGTGTCATTAATTTGTATTACTAATAGTGTCATTAATTTGTAGAATTAATAGTGTCATTAATTTGTAGAATTAATAGTGTCATTAATTTGTTGAACCAATAGTGTCATTAATTTGTAGAAATAATAGTGTCGTTGATTTGTAAAATTAATAGTGTTATTAATTTGTAGAACTAATAGCACTATTAATTTGTAGAATTAATAGTGTCATTAATTTGTGGAATTAATAGTGTCATTAATTTGTATTACTAATAGTGTCATTAATTTGTATTACTAATAGTGTCATTAATTTGTAGAATTAATAGTGTCATTAATTTGTAGAATTAATAGTGTCATTAATTTGTTGAACCAATAGTGTCATTAATTTGTAGAAATAATAGTGTCGTTAATTTGTAAAATTAATAGTGTTATTAATTTGTAGAACTAATAGCACTATTAATTTGTAGAATTAATAGTGTCATTAGTTTGTAGAATTAATAGTGTCATTAATTTGTATTACTAATAGTGTCATTAATTTGTAGAATTAATAGTGTCATTAATTTGTATTACTAATAGTGTCATTAATTTGTAGAATTAATAGTGTCATTAATTTGTTGAACCAATAGTGTCATTAATTTGTAGAAATAATAGTGTCGTTGATTTGTAAAATTAATAGTGTTATTAATTTGTAGAACTAATAGCACTATTAATTTGTAGAATTAATAGTGTCATTAGTTTGTAGAATTAATAGTGTCATTAATTTGTAGAAATAATAGTGTCGTTGATTTGTAAAATTAATAGTGTTATTAATTTGTAGAACTAATAGCACTATTAATTTGTAGAATTAATAGTGTCATTAATTTGTGGAATTAATAGTGTCATTAATTTGTATTACTAATAGTGTCATTAATTTGTATTACTAATAGTGTCATTAATTTGTAGAATTAATAGTGTCATTAATTTGTAGAATTAATAGTGTCATTAATTTGTTGAACCAATAGTGTCATTAATTTGTAGAAATAATAGTGTCGTTAATTTGTAAAATTAATAGTGTTATTAATTTGTAGAACTAATAGCACTATTAATTTGTAGAATTAATAGTGTCATTAATTTGTGGAATTAATAGTGTCATTAATTTGTATTACTAATAGTGTCATTAATTTGTATTACTAATAGTGTCATTAATTTGTAGAATTAATAGTGTCATTAATTTGTAGAATTAATAGTGTCATTAATTTGTTGAACCAATAGTGTCATTAATTTGTAGAAATAATAGTGTCGTTAATTTGTAAAATTAATAGTGTTATTAATTTGTAGAACTAATAGCACTATTAATTTGTAGAATTAATAGTGTCATTAGTTTGTAGAATTAATAGTGTCATTAATTTGTATTACTAATAGTGTCATTAATTTGTAGAATTAATAGTGTCATTAATTTGTGGAATTAATAGTGTCATTAATTTGTATTACTAATAGTGTCATTAATTTGTAGAACTATTAGTGTAATTAATTTGTGTAACTAATAGTGTCATTAATTTGTAGAATAAATAGTGTCATTAATTTGATTTTTTTAGAGAATGATGCAGGACCAAATATCCTTCAATGCAATCCTCAAAGGAATTCAGTTTTCTACAAGGATGGCCATATTCTCTGCTTCCTTTTTGTAAGTCATTTAACCAAGTTGTGTTGGTCAAGTTGACCATTAAATTTTCCAGAAAATAATTCCATTGCCCGCAGACAAAATCCAATCGTGAATCATGAGTCTGGTATGTGTCTTGAGCTCAGCTGAACCCCTGAGACTGAATCATTGGTCCCCTGGGGCTCTATTGAACAGAGTAAATATCCCATACGAGCCGGCCCGCGGCATAACATACACCGCTATTTAGTTGTTTCTAATTTTCAATAATTCATAATTTGTGAATTCGACAGTACCAACGCTGACACTGAAAATATTTCTTTAAAACACTTTAAGTAGCTCGTTAAGGACCATAACCCCCCCCCCCTTCCTTCCCTCCCCCCCTCCTCCCCCCCCCCTTCCTTCCCTCCCCCCCTCCTCCTCCCCCCCCCCCCCCCCCCCCCTACGTTTAAAATCGTTGGCTCTGCTTGTAAACATTTAGAGTGAACACAGCTCACTAAAACCATGTAGGGGTGGGGAGGTAGGGAGAGCGTTTGCAGCTTGTTTTCTAACGGCTCGAAGAAGAGAATTATATATATATAGATCCTAGTCGATAAGGAAACATGAAATTTCAGGGGAACATGGGAGACAACGCTATTTGATATTTTAGTAAAGTGTGAAAATTGGATTCAGGTCAACATTTATAAGATTCAGAATCTATAAACCATGGTGAAATATTTATGGATAATCCAGTGTCTTATAAAGAATTAATTAAAAAATTAATGAATTCTCCTTCCAAAATCTAAAGATTGAGTGAATGCGGGTGGGTGATGGTCTCTGTGTGGTCTGACCAGTGGTATGAGTGTTGAGTACTTATTACTGCTGGGTGGCTCAGAAATATGCCAGTATGATTCTGTCAGACCACGTCATGGCAAAATTTAGCATTAGATCATTGGAGTTCCTGTAACTGGTCTCTGAGATCTATTAAAATTAGGTTTGAATGTCTGGTCGGCAAATTTACCTTTAATGTTTGGTACAATTGGTAATATAAAACTTATCCTTATATAAAACTTATCCTTATATAAAACTTATCGTTATATACCATTAACTTAAATTTAACTTTATATTAATTTATATTGTATTTAGTTTAAACCTAAATAATTAAAGTTTAAAAAGTTAACTAGAATTTGTTTAATGTTTGTTGTTGAATATTTTCCAACCTTTTGTTTTCTTTCTTTAATTTTAGTATCTAATCTTTATTAGTTCTGACAGACAATTTTGAAAATGGTGTTTTAATACTTCAGATACGTATCCCAGTGTATAGCCTCATACAGAAACAAAACATCTGTAATGGAGTATTCCATAGCTGGAGGTAATGTATGGAAGGCCTAGGATACCATGTACCTAGTTAACCAAAGTTAAGAGTAGTCTAACTTTTCTGTTACCTCCCCTTACAAGAGAGCTACCCAGACAGTACTAGTAGTATGGAGCTTTCTGAGCAGATGACACTAAGGATAAAACTTAAGTAATAATAAATACTGATAGTGGAGTAGTAGTTTCATAAATTATAGACTATTACAAGAACAATAGACAATAGTATTCATCAGCACGGTTAAAGACTAATGAAAAAGACGAGATAGTGACACAGCGTTTGTTACCTAAAATATTAATTTTAAAAAGTACCAGTGGTACAAAACATACATAATCAAGTTTATATGATTGCATCTGTTGTTAAAAATTATTTACATTATTTAAGAAATATGTTATGGATCCTTGAGAATTCAAGCTGTTTACCGCCATTCATAGCAGAAGGCGTGGCCTAGCAGTAGAGCGCTAGACTGCTAACCTGGAAGTCTTGAGTTTGAATCTAGGTTCAAGTTAGTAGAAAATCCTTGAGTCCACCCAGCTCTGACAGGTACCAAACTCTTGTTTGGGAAAATAAAGGCGGCTGGGCATAGAGCTGACCACACTATCCTTTCAAGTGCCAAGGTCCTTGAAACAGATGAAATCTACTTCATCTGCCCCGTGTGTCTTGGGCACAAAAAAGAAAAGATGATTGCCATTTGTAGTTAATTCTGGCACTATGTTTTCTTTTTAGCAAGTAATGCATTTCCAATTTGAGCTACAATATTTTGGCTAAAAAAAAACTCATACATTATGTTTTTGTTTTTATTGTGATGATTAAATGTGTGAAATACATACATTATGTTTTTGTTTTTATTGTGATGATTAAATGTGTGAAATACTCACAGGTTTGACAGGTGGATTAGCCAGGTTCCATCTTGGCCTGAAAGGCTTTGTGTCCGGATTCTGTGTCGCTGGTTTTCTGGGGTGAGGTTACACATCGTGTTCTAACTTTTTAGTTACACATCATTGTTTTTAGATACCACATTCAAGGTACATGTCATGTTCAAAGTTTTTAGATACGTACCATGCCTCAACTTGTTTTTAACTTACTAATTATATGAATGTTCCACCATTTTAAAAACAGTTTTAACATCTTGTATTGTTTTCCATTAAAAGTAAAGCACACAAAAAAAAAACTAGTGCAAAACATGATATTAAAATTTGTGTGATCAATTTGACCAATCTCATTATTAATTTTATCCATAAATAACCTCATTATCTCACGTTAATAAAACAGCTTTCTGACATCAATTAAAATTTATATCTACTTGTTTCAGTAGGTTTATCTGGCTTTTATGTTATCTCTCAATTTATTTTCTTCCATCCAGGTCTCTGGTTGGTGCTGTTACCTATGCAGTGTTGAATTCCACGGGCTTTGACCAGGCTTCCAGACATTTGCTGGACACCATGTCCAATATAGAGAATGAAAGGTGAGTGCTCCTTCATACCTGGTCTTAGAAATAAAAGAAAAACACTAATAGTTGTGCATTTAAAGAAAATAGTTTTTTTTATTTTTTTTTATTTAGTGTTTAAATAAAAGCTTGTTACTAAAAAAACAAAAAAGTAACTAGCAAAAATTTCTTGTAAGTAAAGAACCCTTTCAAACCTGACAGTCCCTGGGGCTGGTAAAGAAGTAACCTGAACATATGAAGGGATGGTGTGGGCAGTACTATTCTCAGCTGCCTTTACTTTCTCTAATGTTAGTCAGGTACCCATCAAAGCTGGGTTGACTCAAAGATGTACTGACACAAACCTGGAATTCAAACTCGAGACTTTTGGGTCAGCAGTTGTATACTCTACCATCCAACCACGCCGTCCCACAAAACTTTGTTGTATAGAACAGGGGTCTCCAAACTATGGCCCGTTGCCCTGATGTGGCCCGCGAGGTCCTCTCATCCGGCCCGCGGAGATCTTTTTGTCCACGGAAAAAATCGTTTGTTGGTAATGGCTTAGGAACTTTGCCCAGAAAAATCAAAGACATGCCTGGATGAAACTGGCCTCCGAACTGAAATTTGATAGTTAATGCGGCCCTCGGACTGAAAAGTGTGGAGACCCCTGGTATAGAACATTGAATTATTTTAAAATTTGTCTTAATTTACCCGCAACTGTGTGACAAAATTATTGCATTAAGTAACTGAGTTGTTGTTTTTTTTTATCTTCTAGGGTTCTTATTGGAGAGACTGCATTTCTAGAGAAAATGGCTAGATTAGTACAATCTAAACCACAGGAATCTAGTGTGTGATCACAAGATGGTCTGGATTAGAATTGTGTTTATGTAAACTGAAATACTCTTAGACCTTTGTAGATATAAATTTTAATAAAAAATATGAATATTTGTTTTCATATGTTTTGAAACTCCGTTTTACTTTTTCATATGCATGTTTTATCCTTTGGTTACTGTACATACGTGTCTGTTTCTCTTCTTTTCATATACAAGAAATATGGGCAATGTTAATAAAATTTGATTTAATCTCTGCCCCTTCTACACACAAGTCAGTTGCTATTGTGTAACACAGGATGTAGGTATAGGTTTCACAAGTCATCTGTTGCTTTTGCTATTTTAACGCTGTTGTAGTTTAAACATTGCATCATAAAGCTCATCTGTTTAAAATTTAAAGGAAGCTATGTGGCATATAAATAGCCAAAGCATAAATTATAACATTGTGCTCAGTATTGAAAACGTTAATTTTTTTACTAAGGGAATTAACTCAGCGCGTTTCGAATAAATAAAAATAAATTTGGTTACGTTTCTTTGTGTTGTAAAACTGCATTGTTGAACTAGTTTTATAAATCGTTTCGGTAGGTTGTTTCCCTTGCCTATTACAAATACTCTCTGTGCTTACTTCCCTTACCTCTTCAGTAAACCCGTCCATTAAAGAGGTTAATTCCACTTAATTAAATTGTACATAAATGTGTATATTATTCCTTACTAGATTTGTATTCTTCTGTTAATTGTTATATCTTGAGTTCATTATATAAAGAGTGGTATACAATTTTTGGCTACAATTACTGGAAGGGTTATCTGGTCTACTAGTAATGTGGCTTGGTGTATCCATTTACCAGTTGTACTCCCCCCCCCCCTCCCATCGACATACACATTTCCGGTATGTCTGTATCGGCGTCCTTCAATGTTAATGGGTGAGTGATGTCATGATGCCCCGCGACATTTTTAGGTTAGCCCCAGTTATCTACCATGATGGTTGGCAGGTTGAACCCGTATTCAACCATCGATGGCAGGTTTAACCCAGTTTTTTTTACAGGCAGGTTAACCAGGTTCAGTACCATAACTGACAGGTTAACCCAGCTATCTACGTACTAGGTTAAACCAGTCATGTACTAGAGTTAGTTGATTCACAAAGTCTTCTACTGGCCGGTTTAACCAGGTTATCTACCTTAATTGGCAGATTAACCCAGCTATCTAAATACAGGTGATCCAATTATCTGTCATAGTTGTCAGATTAACCCAATTAACGAGCCTACAATTAACCCAGTTTTCTGCCACTGTCGGAAGTGTCAAGCCAGAGTGACAGGTTACGGTCACCGTAACTTTAGGGGACGGTTAGAAGTGGGCCTAGTACTGGTGGGGGAGGGGTCAACTGGTGGGCCTAATACTGGTGGGGGAGGGGGGTCAACTGGTGGGCCTAGTACTGGTGGGGAGGGGTCAACTGGTGGGCATAGTACTGGTGGGGGAGGGGTCAACTGGTGGGCCTAGTACTGGTGGCGAGGGGTCAACTGGTGGGCCCAGTACTGGTGAGGGAGGGGTCAACTGGTGGGCCTAGTACTGGTGGGGAGGGGTCAACTGGTGGGCCTAGTACTGGTGGGGGAGGGGTCAACTGGTGGACTGAGTCATGTCAACTGGTGGACCGTGTCAACTGGTGGACCATGTCAACTGGTGGACCATGTCATGTCAACTGGTGGACCGTGTCATGTCAACTGGTGGACCGTGTCATGTCAACTGGTGGGCCATGTCAACTGGTGGACCATGTCAACTGGTGGACCATGTCAACTCGTGGACCATGTCATGTCAACTGGTGGACCGTGTCAACTGGTGGACCATGTCATGTCAATTTGTGGACCATGTCAACTGGTGGACCATGTCAACTGGTGGACCATGTCAACTGGTGGACCATGTCATGTCAACTGGTGGACCATGTCATGTCAACTGGTGGACCATGTCAACTGGTGGACCATGTCAACTCATGGACCATATCATGTCAACTGGTGGACCATGTCAACTAGTGGACCATGTCAACTGGTGGACCATGTCAACTGGTGGACCATGTCAACTGGTGGACCATGTCAACTCGTGGACCATGTCATGTCAACTGGTGGACCATGTCAACTGGTGGACCGTGTCAACTGGTGGACCATGTCATGTCAATTTGTGGACCATGTCAACTGGTGGACCATGTCAACTGGTGGACCATGTCAACTGGTGGACCATGTCATGTCAACTGGTGGACCATGTCATGTCAACTGGTGGACCGTGTCAACTGGTGGACCATGTCAACTCGTGGACCATGTCATGTCAACTGGTGGACCATGTCAACTAGTGGACCATGTCAACTGGTGGACCATGTCAACTGGTGGACCATGTCAACTGGTGGACCATGTCAACTGGTGGACCATGTCAACTGGTGGACCATGTCAACTGGTGGACCATGTCAACTGTTGGATCATGTCAATTTGTGGACCATGTCAACTGGTGGACCGTGTCAACTCGTGGACCATGTCATGTCAACTGGTGGACCATGTCAACTAGTGGACCATGTCAACTGGTGGACCATGTCAACTGGTGGACCATGTCAACTGGTGGACCATGTCAACTGGTGGACCATGTCAATTGGTGGACCATGTCAACTGGTGGACCATGTCATGTCAACTGGTGGACCATGTCATGTCAACTGGTGGACCATGTCAACTGGTGGACCATGTCAACTGGTGGACCATGCCAACTGTTGGACCATGTCAACTAGTGGACCGTGTCTACTGGTGGACCATGTCAACTGATGGACCATGTCAACTGGTGGACCATGTCATGTCCACTGGTTGACCATGTCAACTGGTGGACCATGTCAACTGGTGGACCGTGTCAACTGGTGGACCATGTCATGTCAATTTGTGGACCATGTCAACTGGTGGACCATGTCAACTGGTGGACCGTGTCAACTGGTGGACCATGTCATGTCAATTTGTGGACCATGTCAACTGGTTGACCGTGTCAACTGGTGGACCATGTCAACTGGTGGACCATGTCAACTGGTGGACCGTGTCAACTGGTGGACCATGTCATGTCAATTTGTGGACCATGTCAACTGGTGGACCATGTCAACTAGTGGACCATGTCATGTCAACTGGTGGACCATGTCAACTGGTGGACCATGTCATGTCAATTTGTGGACCATGTCAACTGGTGGACCATGTCAACTGGTGGATCGTGTCAACTGGTGGACCATGTCATGTCAATTTGTGGACCATGTCAACTGGTTGACCGTGTCAACTGGTGGACCGTGTCATGTCAATTTGTGGACCATGTCAACTGGTGGACCATGTCAACTGGTGGACCATGTCAACTGGTGGACCGTGTCAACTGGTGGACCATGTCATGTCAATTTGTGGACCATGTCAACTGGTGGACCATGTCAACTAGTGGACCATGTCATGTCAACTGGTGGACCATGTCAACTGGTGGACCATGTCATGTCAATTTGTGGACCATGTCATGTCAATTTGTGGACCATGTCAACTGGTGGACCATGTCAACTGGTGGACCATGTCAACTGGTGGACCATGTCATGTCAACTGGTGGACCATGTCAACTGGTGGACCATGTCAACTGGTGGACCATGTCAACTGTTGGACCATGTCAACTGGTGGACCATGTCAACTGGTGGACTGTATCAAATTGGTGGACCATGTAGAGCCATACATGCCTAGACAGAGGATGATGTGCTGTAGAGCTAGAGAGAAGATGATGGGATGTAGAGCTAGACAGAGGGTGATGTGCTATATAGAGCCATACATGCCTAGACAGAGGATGATGTGCTATAGAGCTAGACAGAGGATGATGGGATGTAGAGCTAGACAGAGGGTGATGGGATGTAGAGCTAGACAGAGGATGATGGGCTGACGAGAGACAGAGGATGATGGGCTGTATAGAGCCATACCCGCCTAGACAGAGGATGATGGGCTGTATTGCTAGACAGAGGATGATGGGCTGTAGAGCTAGACAGAGGGTGATGGGATGTAGAGCTAGACAGAAGATGATGGGCTGTAGAGCTAGACAGAGGATGATGGGCTGTAGAGCTGGACAGAGGATGATGGGCTGTAGAGCTAGACAGAGGATGATGGGCTGTAGAGCTAGACAGAGGATGATGGGCTGTAGAGCTAGACAGAAGATGATGGGCTGTAGAGCTAGATTGAGGATGATGTGCTATATAGAGCCATACCCGCCTAGACAGAGGATGATGGGCTGTATTGCTAGACAGAGGATGATGGGCTGTAGAGCTAGACAGAGGATGATGGGCTGTAGAGCTAGACAGAGGATGATGGGCTGTAGAGCTGGACAGAGGATGATGGGCTGTAGAGCTAGACAGAGGATGATGGGCTGTAGAGCTAGACAGAGGATGATGGGCTGTATAGAGACCCGTCTAGACAGAGAGTGACTTTCTGGAGCGGTCTGACACCTTCACCGTGCCGGCAGCCGGCAGATAGCAGCTCCTCCAACCTACCGCACATTAAATGCCGGCTCTCATCTGCCGGATGAAATCAACTTCTACAAATTAGCCGGCCTAAACACCGGCTTTGATATGCCGGCTGAAATTAGCTCCTATAAATTAGCTGGCATAAATACCGGCTTTGATATGCCGGCTGAAATCAGCTTCTCTAAATTAGCCGGCATTAAACACCGGCTTTTACACCGCTCGCGTATCCCACCCTCTCCCCCATTTTATAACCTTCACATGAAAGCACCAAAAAAATTTGGTCCATTCCGTTAAAACGGAACTTTGCCTTTAAGCGCATCATCATTTCTCCTCACACTCCCGCCCCTGACCTGAACACGTACACCCTGCCCTGTTACAGGATCTATACCAAGACTTATCTCCCCTTACCCTTCCTCCCTCCCCTACCATCCAACATTATCTCCCCTTAAGCCGGCAATAACAACGAACAATGCCAAGACAAGGAAAAAAAAAAACTTCCTCGATCAGCTGGCCTACAGCTGATGATCAGCTGATTTCACGCACTCCCCAAATTTCAACCAATCGCGGCCAACTGACCTTTATTCGACCAATGAAACTTGGCGGTGTGCGCGAGGCTACCAGCTGTTTGAAGAATTCAGCCCGACCCCACCCTACCACTCACCCCGACCCCACCCTCCCCACACCCTCCTGCACATGTTTACTCTAAACCGCGGAGCGATATATATTTTTTTTAACTTTACCTTTTCTATCTATGGCCTTGCCCTCATTATGTTTTTTTAACGTTCAACCAAATTTTCTGATTCGGCGGTGGAAAAAGCAACTTTTTTTTTCTTAAAAATAAAAATAAAAAATGCAACTCTGCCATTTTCGTAAAGGTGCTCGTGAACCTTTGTACTCACTCCGAGCTTGTCTGTGTCTGTCTCTCTGCTCCTCTAGTCTATCTCTCTGCTCCTCTAGTCTGTCTCTCTGCTCCTCTAGTCTCTCTGCTCCTCTAGTCTATCTCTCTGCTCCTCTAGTCTCTCTCTCTGCTCTAGTCTGTCTCTCTGCTCCTCTAGTCTGTCTCTCTGCTCCTCTAGTCTGTCTCTCTGCTCCTCTAGTCTCTCTCTCTGCTCCTCTAGTCTGTCTCTCTGCTCCTCTGGTCTCTCTCTCTGCTCCTCTGGTCTCTCTCTACTCCTCTAGTCTGTCTCTCTGCTCCTCTAGTCTGTCTCTCTGCTCCTCTTGTCTCTCTCTGCTCCTCTAGTCTCTCTCTCTCTCTGCTCCTCTAGTCTTTCTCTGTGCTCCTCTGGTCTCTCTCTCTGCTCCTCTAGTCTCTCTCTGCTCCTCTAGTCTCTCTGCTCCTCTAGTCTGTGTCTCTGCTCCTCTAGTCTGTCTCTCTGCTCCTCTAGTCTGTCTCTCTTCTCCTCTAGTCTGTCTCTCTGCTCCTCTAGTCTATCTTTCTGCTCCTGTAGTCTATCTCTCTGCTCCTCTAGTCTGTCTCTCTGCTCCTCTAGTCTGTCTCTCTGCTCCTCTAGTCTATCTTTCTGCTCCTGTAGTCTATCTCTCTGCTCCTCTAGTCTGTCTCTCTGCTCCTATAGTCTGTCTCTCTGCTCCTCTAGTCTGTCTCTCTGCTCCTCTAGTCTGTCTCTCTGCTCCTCTAGTCTGTCTCTCTGCTCCTCTAGTCTGTCTCTCTGCTCCTCTAGTCTCTCTCTCTGCTCCTCTAGTCTGTCTCTCTGCTCCTCTAGTCTATCTTTCTGCTCCTCTAGTCTCTCTCTCTCTCTGCTCCTCTGGTCTCTCTCTCTGCTCCTCTGGTCTCTCTCTCTACTCCTCTAGTCTGTCTCTCTGCTCCTCTAGTCTGTCTCTCTGCTCCTCTTGTCTCTCTCTCTCTGCTCCTCTAGTCTCTCTCTCTCTCTGCTCCTCTGGTCTCTCTCTCTGCTCCTCTGGTCTCTCTCTCTACTCCTCTAGTCTGTCTCTCTGCTCCTCTAGTCTGTCTCTCTGCTCCTCTAGTCTCTCTCTCTCTACTCCTCTAGTCTCTCTCTCTGCTCCTCTAGTCTGTCTCTCTGCTCCTCTAGTCTGTCTCTCTACTCCTCTAGTCTATCTGCTCCTCTAGTCTGTCTCTCTGCTCCTCTAGTCTCTCTCTCTGCTCCTCTAGTCTGTCTCTCTGCTCCTCTAGTCTGTCTCTCTGCTCCTCTAGTCTCTCTCTCTGCTCCTCTAGTCTGTCTCTCTGCTCCTCTAGTCTCTCTCTCTGCTCCTCTAGTCTCTCTCTCTGCTCCTCTAGTCTCTCTGCTCCTCTAGTCTGTCTCTCTGCTCCTCTAGTCTGTCTCTCTGCTCCTCTTGTCTGTCTCTCTGCTCCTCTAGTCTCTCTCTCTGCTCCTCTAGTCTCTCTCTCTGCTCCTCTAGTCTCTCTGCTCCTCTAGTCTGTCTCTCTGCTCCTCTAGTCTGTCTCTCTGCTCCTCTAGTCTGTCTCTCTGCTCCTCTAGTCTCTCTCTCTCTGCTCCTCTTGTCTCTCTCTGCTCCTCTAGTCTCTCTCTCTGCTCCTCTAGTCTCTCTCTCTGCTCCTCTAGTCTGTCTCTCTGCTCCTCTAGTCTGTCTCTCTGCTCCTCTAGTCTCTCTCTCTGCTCCTCTAGTCTGTCTCTCTGCTCCTCTAGTCTCTCTCTCTGCTCCTCTAGTCTGTCTCTCTGCTCCTCTATTCTGTCTCTCTGCTCCTCTAGTCTCTCTCTCTGCTCCTCTAGTCTCTCTCTCTGCTCCTCTAGTCTGTCTCTCTGCTAATCTAGTCTGTCTTTCTGCTCCTCTAGTCTCTCTCTCTGCTCCTCTAGTCTCTCAGCTCCTCTAGTCTGTCTCTCTACTCCTCTAGTCTGTCTCTCTCTCTCTCTGCTCCTCTAGTCTGTCTCTCTGCTCCTCTAGTCTCTCTCTGCTCCTCTAGTCTCTCTCTCTGCTCCTCTAGTCTCTCTCTCTCTGCTCCTCTAGTCTCTCTCTCAGCTCCTCTAGTCTGTCTCTCTCTCTCTCTGCTCCTCTAGTCTGTCTCTCTGCTCCTCTAGTCTGTCTCTCTGCTCCTCTAGTCTGTCTCTCTGCTCCTCTAGTCTCTCTCTCTGCTCCTCTAGTCTCTCTCTCAGCTCCTCTAGTCTGTCTCTCTCTCTCTCTGCTCCTCTAGTCTCTCTCTCTGCTCCTCTAGTCTCTCTCTCTGCTCCTCTAGTCTGTCTCTCTGCTCCTCTAGTCTCTCTCTCTGCTCCTCTAGTCTGTCTCTCTGCTCCTCTAGTCTATCTCTCTCTGCTCCTCTAGTCTGTCTCTCTCTCTCTGCTCCTCTAGTCTATCTCTCTGCTCCTCTAGTCTGTCTCTCTGCTACTCTAGTCTGTCTCTCTGCTCCTCTAGTCTCTCTCTCTGCTCCTCTAGTCTGTCTCTCTGCTCCTCTAGTCTCTCTCTGCTCCTCTAGTCTGTCTCTCTGATCCTCTAGTCTGTCTCTCTGCTCCTCTAGTCTGTCTCTCTGCTCCTCTAGTCTCTCTCTCTCTGCTCCTCTAGTATCTCTCTCTGCTCCTCTAGTCTCTCTCTCTGCTCCTCTAGTCTCTCTCTCTGCTCCTCTAGTCTCTCTCTCTCTGCTCCTCTAGTCTCTCTCTCAGCTCCTCTAGTCTGTCTCTCTCTCTCTCTGCTCCTCTAGTCTGTCTCTCTGCTCCTCTAGTCTGTCTCTCTGCTCCTCTAGTCTGTCTCTCTGCTCCTCTAGTCTCTCTCTCTGCTCCTCTAGTCTCTCTCTCAGCTCCTCTAGTCTGTCTCTCTCTCTCTCTGCTCCTCTAGTCTCTCTCTCTGCTCCTCTAGTCTCTCTCTCTGCTCCTCTAGTCTGTCTCTCTGCTCCTCTAGTCTCTCTCTCTGCTCCTCTAGTCTGTCTCTCTGCTCCTCTAGTCTATCTCTCTCTGCTCCTCTAGTCTGTCTCTCTCTCTCTGCTCCTCTAGTCTATCTCTCTGCTCCTCTAGTCTGTCTCTCTGCTACTCTAGTCTGTCTCTCTGCTCCTCTAGTCTCTCTCTCTGCTCCTCTAGTCTGTCTCTCTGCTCCTCTAGTCTCTCTCTGCTCCTCTAGTCTGTCTCTCTGATCCTCTAGTCTGTCTCTCTGCTCCTCTAGTCTGTCTCTCTGCTCCTCTTGTCTCTCTCTCTGCTCCTCTAGTCTCTCTCTCTCTGCTCCTCTAGTATCTCTCTCTGCTCCTCTAGTCTCTCTCTCTCTGCTCCTCTAGTATCTCTCTCTGCTCCTCTAGTCTCTCTCTCTGCTCCTCTAGTCTCTCTCTCTCTACTCCTCTAGTCTGTCTCTCTGCTCCTCTAGTCTGTCTCTCTGCTCCTAAAGTCTGTCTCTCTGCTGCTCTAGTCTGTCTCTCTAGTCTGTCTCTCTACTCCTCTAGTCTGTCTCTCTGCTCTATACACGTGTCTGTCTTTCAGCAACTTTCTCAGCGTGTCTGTCCCTTTGTATGTCTGTTTATTTTTGTTAGTTGCTTTGTTTATCCGTCATTGTTATCGTTACTGTAGCGTTACTGTTTCAATCGCTCTCTTCATCTGTTGCTGTTTCCGACGCTGTTAATCTATTGCTGTTTCCGACACTGTTTATCACTCTCTGTTTCCGACAGTTTTTCTGTCATTGTTTCCGGCACTGTTTCCGACACTGTCATCTGTTGCTATTTCCGACACCGTTTTTCTGTTGCTATTTCCGACACCGTTTTTCTGTTGCTATTTCCGACACCGTTTTTCTGTTGCTATTTCCGACACCGTTTTTCTGTTGCTATTTCCGACACCGTTTTTCTGTTGCTATTTCCGACACCGTTCCTCTTTCCGTCGTCCTGTCTGTCATTACTATGGACGCACTTATTACGAATAGGGCAAAAAACTTCCGGAAGATGTCGTAAAACGCTAATTAGACAAAGGTAATTAACTAAATGAGCCGACGAAAAAAAAAAAGGAAACCTGAATTTTCAGCACGCTCGCCAAGAATATTTTCAATTAAAAAATGAAACTCAAGCATTTTAAATTTAGGGAAGCTAACTATCTCGGCACGGCTGTTCAAAATATATGAAAATCAGCCCAACCTTTTAAACCACTGAACTACATTTTTGACAGATCCTGAAGTTCCCACGTTTTCTTTAACTTGCTTTCTCTGTGTGTTTATTTGTTTGTCTTTCCAATCAAATCTTGCGATCGAAATTTCTGGCACTTCCCAGTTAGCTAGCGCGCTGAAATTTTCAGGGAAGCTTTATTATGGATGACCATTGAATATTCAATTGTTATTATTACTAAATTGATCAATGGAAACATTTTATTGAGCATTTTAGACCGCTATATAATCTATATATATAATTCTCCTCTGCTAGCCATTAGAAAAAAAACCAGCGACGCGTACCTCGCGCGCAGTGAAGCGAACGATCACACGTCGCCACAGGCTTAGGGGCAGATAATTTAGCTTGAACCGAGTTTAAAGTTACAGGAGGTAGGCCAGTTTGGGGGAGACGATATGGTCGAGTGGTTGGGCACACGATTGCTATCCCACTCGACACGGGTTCAAATCTATGTGTTCTAGTCAGTAACGTATTCACAGAACGTGTTTTTTACGAGTTGTCTTTTTACGAGTTGTCTTTTTACGAGTTGTCTTTTTACGAGTTGTCTTTTTACGAGTTGTCTTTTTACGAGTTGTCTTCGTTTACCCAAAAAAAGTGAAAAGATAAAATCGATAGCAAGATTTTAATGCAAACAAACAGACAAAGACTAAAAAGTAGAAAATAATAATCATTAAAAAAGTTTTAAAAAACCCACGTTTTCTGATTGAACTAAAAAGTAGAAAATAAATGCTATAGGCCCTACATCACAATAATGCAAGCGATCACTCTACTATAAGCGAGCAAAAACGTGGGGCGCCGTGATTTTCTTACAGTTTCTAATACTGTTGACTCTCTACAAGCTCCCTAATAAAAGTCAATAGTATTATCTAATCAATAGTAATATAACTTTTACTTCGGCGCCCCACGTTTTTGATCGCTTATAGTAGAGTGATCGCTTGCATTATTGTGATGTAGGGCCTATAGCATTTATTTTCTACTTTTTAGTTCAATCAGAAAACGTGGGTTTTTTAAAACTTTTTTAATGATTATTATTTATTTAGTTCTTGCCTGTGGCATGGGAGATAACGCCCTTTTAAAATTATTAAATGCATTAGTTTTGTGTAATCTAACTTTACTTTGACATATAAATTTTTGTCTGCAAGTGTGACAACACTATTTTGTCACGCTAATTTTGATGATTAAGTTTCAATTAATTGTTTAGATTATTAGAAAAGTATTGCTGCAGAATCACATTCATGCTGTCTTAAGCTCACCTTACGGGAAATAAATGAGCTATAGAATATAAATGATTATAAAATATGAAAACTGGCTGCATAGTTATTTTGCAACGAAAACTACGTTTGATTTACTTCCGCCTGTTATATTATTTTTAAGACTATCATAATAAAAATACCATTTTTGTATTTCTTTATTTCTAATTACTTTCACTTGAATTGTTGATCGAGAAATCTTTTTTTTTAGTAATATTCACCATTTTGTTTATGTAATGATATTTTTTGTAAATGTTCGTATTATGTTAAAAATTAACGTACACACATTTCTATATGCTAGTGTAATTATTTCTTTTTGAAAATTAATGTACAATGTTTGTTTAAAAATATTTTTTAAATATTTTTTTTAAAATAATTATTAAACGCCCTATAGATCTATATCTAATTACTATCTACTCAACATTAAATTCAAATTCTGTAAAGTTATTTAGGAAATACACTGTGAAATTCGTCTTCGTTTAAACATAATTAGGAAGAGCATACCCAAATGAAGAAAATACACTTTTTCTGCCGGAAGGTATAAAATAATATTTAAAATAATCTCTTCATTGGGTATCATTTTTAGGTTAGATATTCAACATTCTATTACAAATAATTTAAGGACAAAAAGCGAACTAGTGTATTTATTTTTTTATTTTTTTTATTTCTTATTTTCTATCCGGATTTTTAAAAAAAAACGTTTAACACAGAACCCGTTTGACCTATTCATACCCACATAACGCGCGCACATGGATCAAGTGCGTATATAGAAGACTCTAAGATCTGATGCGTAGTATTTCTTTTAAAATGTAGATCTACGACGTGTACATAAAATTAAGAAGTGTAAATTAAAATATCATCGAAAATTTTTAAAGTCCAATGAAATTATCAAATACAAAACTAACTGTTAGTGTTAAAAAGTCAAGGAAACTTGAAAAGAAAACAAATCTGCTTTCTTTCATAATAGCTTTGGTCGGTCATGAGGATTTTTTTTTACATAGTTTAGCGACCAAAGTTTTTATGAAAGAAACCAGACTGGTCGGGTGATGGCATCTAGCTAGTTATCTCCCCTTTCTGTTATGGAATATTGTAATCTATGGAGTGAGCAGTGGTCACTAGCATTTAATCTTGTTATGTACCTTTAGTTTCAAAACCATTTAATTAATTTTAAATGACTAACCTAATTTGTAATTTGATTAATAATATATAGTTATGCATTGCCCTCGAAGTAGAAGGTATCTGTAAAATTTGAACGAAATCGCTGCATTAGAGGTGGGTCAAAATTGAGTAACAAAATTTGCCACAAACCCACAAACAAACGGAAATCAGCGAACAAAATAAAAGTTTGTAAAAAAAGAATAAAATTTGTTGAAACGTAGGTGAAATACAAAATAAAATTGTCAAATTTGTAAAAAGAAAAATGAAATTACAACGAAAATTTTTAACTTTTTAGTTGGGTGTGAAAAGTGTGACTTTTATCTTTTTATCGGTTAAGTGAAAATTTCAGGGATCGTCCATAATGACGTCACATATATAAGCGGTAATAAGGGAGGATGGTAAAAATCTGTTAAAATTGTATGACTTCATTTATGGGCGACGCATTGGTTAATAAACAGGTTATACATTTTCAAAGTGTGAAACATCTTGTAAGCTGCGCATTGGATCGTAGTTCACAATGATCGAAATATGTCAGAGAATTTTTTTTTAAATATTAAAAAAATATATCTTGATGCTGAAAATGGTAACGTTCATTTTTAAAACGATAGTGAGCGATAAATGCATATTTTTCATATTCCTCACAACAATACCAGATATCAATTCATTTTTTTTTTCCTTTTAGTAAAAAAAAAAGACAAAATTCCTGAAAAATTAAAATTAGAAATAAACAGTTCAGAATCACGCGACCACTGCATGCATCCTCGCACTGCGCAGGCGTCGAAAATGGGTGGATGGGTAGGGGGAATAGAATCTTGTTTATTTGGGCAGTCTAGCCTTGAGTGCTCGGCCTTGAGATCAGCTGGCAGTAGTCTGGTCTGCTCGACTTTAATATTGGCTGGGTGTAAGCGTGACGTCAGCTGTGGGGAATTAGGGGAAAAAAAACTCACATTTTTTTTTATCCCATAATCACCGACGTAAGGCGGAACTAGAATAGCAAATGACGTCAAGCTAATTAGACAAGAGAAAGGCGAATTGAAAGCCTTAACTTGTCTATCTACTAATAATGCGTGGCATAAAAAAATTACAGATCCTGTTTATAATATATATATATATATATATATATATATATATATATATATATATATATATATATATATATATATATATATATATATATATATATATATATATATAATTAAAAAGATGCTTTCTTTTTGTAGATCCGGTTGAGTAATCTAAAAAAAATGATAATATTAAAAAATTCCGGCTTATTTTGATGGTAGTGTGGGTGGCACGTCATCACAACCAGGATGTGGTTGAGGGGGTGGGGGGTATAACCCTCAGCTTCTCAGGACCCCCCCCCCCCCTTCAAACACACGAACACTTATGGATCCTAGACACTATTTATTTATTCTTTCTCCAGCAGATTGGCCTAAAGCAGGGGTCTCCAAACTACGGTCCGCGGGCCGAGTGCGGCCCGCGGGTACTTCTCATCCGGCCCGCGGACATCTTTTTGTCCACGGAAAAATGTTTGTTGGAGGTGCCTGAGGAACTTTGCCCAGAAAATTCAAAACAATTTGAAAATTAGCTTCGGGTGCAAATACCATTGCCCGCCGTGTTGCAGACATTGGTGAAAACATCGTGACTCAAATAGCGAAAAATGCTTGCAAGTTTTGCCATATTTCAATTGCAATGGAAGAGTCGCTGAAATTTATATATTTCTATATAATTTATATTTCTTTGGGATGGGGTTATATGTTCTTCGGTGGGGAGTGGGTGGGGGGCTCTGCCACCCCAAAGAGATGCCTGGAAGAAACTGGCCCCCGAACTGAAATTTGATAGTTAATGCGGCCCTCGGGCTGAAAAGTTTGGAGACCCCTGGCCTAAAGCAATAGAAGATAGAACAACCCAAGATTTGGATATACTCGGCCAGCTGGTGGTAACGTTAAAAGAATAAATACAAACAAACAAAGCATTTACGGACAAGGAAATTGCTCTTAGAGAGTTTCCCTTTAGCATTTTAAAACATTTCCCATTATAATATTTTTCCATTCGGTCGTCGGCATTGGCTGCATTGTGGCATTCTGTCACTGGCATTTTATTCTACTGTGGCATTCAGTCGTCGACAGTTTGTTCCATTGTGGCATTCTGTCGTGGGCATTTAGCTCCACCAAATGTAGACCTAAAGAAATCTGTTTTTTTTTTTTTAAATTAGTCGTGCTTGAAATATTTGTATATCTTTAATTGTGTGATTTACGAAATGCACAGTGAAACCCTTGACGCTACCATCGTCGTCTTTCTTACGTCAAAATGTAAATTAAACTTTTTTTGTTTGTTTTGCTAAACTGTTTCCGCCATTTATATTTTATTTTGCTAAATTGCTTCCGCCATTTCCAATACGTTGCAACCATCTTAATTCGAAACATTGCTCTATATGAAAACCTGTTATCATTTTCTTTATTTAAAACACTTTCTCTAAAGTATAACTCAATTTATGCAGGGTTTTCTTTTTTAAATAAAAAAAAATTTAAAGCAAATTTCGAAAAGTCGAAAATCCGTGTCATGACTTTCTAACCTTGCACTGACATTTTAAAAAGCTCGTCCGTTTAAAAAAGGTAAAAAGCTCGTCCGTTTAAAAAAGCTGTAAAAAGCTCGGCATAGATAGCATCAAGCAGACAGGAAGACCTTCGTCCTTGTTGCACTTTGCTGCATGCACGTTTTTAATGCAGGTCGCCGCGTGTAGCCTTGAATGAGTTTTTTTTTTACTCACGTCTAAAGCACGCGCGGTGTCCGAGTTTAGCTCACTGAATTGGCTGAGTTCTTTCTTCTGGGGGCGGGGAGAATTGTTATGGTATGTTACTGGAGAATTGTTATTGTTTGTTATTGGAGAATTGTTATTGTTTGTTATTGGAGAATTGTTATTGTTTGTTATTGGAGAATTGTTATGGTTTGTTACTGGAGAATTGTTATTGTTTGTTATTGGAGAATTGTTATGGTTTGTTACTGGAGAATTGTTATTGTTTGTTATTGGAGAATTGTTATGGTTTGTTACTGAAGAATTGTTATGGTTTGTTATTGGAGAGTTGTTATGGTATGTTATTGGAGAATTGTTATGGTTTGTTATTGGAGAATCGTTACGTGACTGGAGAATTGTTATGTGACTGGAGAATTGTTATGGTATGTTACTGGAAAATTGTTGCCCCTAGATGGTTTGCTAACAAGTCTCATCTGACTTGGGGTTCGAACTGGGACTATTGAAAACAGTCGCTCCAAGTTTACCACCCCCCCCCCCACCCGAGGCTTCAACAGGTGCAACTGCGGACAGGTGAGAGATGAGTGGAGGCACTACCCCACATACTCCTGTGGTCCGTAGCTGTGTTCCTTCTAAGCTGCGGCCTCGGAGTAGTTATAACCTGACGCGCAGTCATTTTTTAAAACACAAATATCTATGTTTAAGACTTTTAGAACACCGCGCACACAAAATAAACGATGATACACTACTCCCCCCCCCTTCTAGAGGGAGCGTTGGTCCAAAGTTTTACAGAGTAAAACACGTTCCATAATGAGACCTATTAGGAGCCAGGTCAGTATGACCCGAGTTAGAAACGCGCCCTCTATTTTAAAAAATATATAACTAAAAGACGGAAACTTAAAACTTAAAAATAAAAATGTCTTTACAGTTGCCAAACTATAATTAAATCAGGACAAAAAATAAAAGCATTTTGTTTTCAGAAAAATTTATGGTAATTCTTTTTTTTTTTACACTCGCGTTAAAAATTCTAGACGCCAAGCGCTGAAAAGAAGATTTTTAACAATTATTTCAAAAATACACCTTTTATGATAATGAGCTTTTTAATCCAATTAAAATAATAAAAACGAAAAAAATAATTTTTAGTAAAAGGCACAGGTTGAGAAAATGTGTGACAGATTGATTTAATGAGCAACAAATGCTTTTATTAAAGAGATAAATGAATTTTATCTTTTTATATTACGTGCGTTAAAAAATGTTTTTTTTTTACAATTTTTTTTTTTACATTTTAGTAATTAGGAATTAAAAAATTAAAGTTTCTAAAAAAATAAAAGGATTTTTGACCCTCCGTTCGTTCGTTGCCAACGAAGACAACACTCCCACAACTGAGAGGCGTCGCGAGGCGGGGGCGGTGGGGGCCGGGGGGGGGGGGGACGCGGACCGCACCGGGTGACACCATTTAAGGTGGGGGGGGGGTGACACCATGGCGAAAAGTTGCAAAACATATAGAAGATATATGCTTTTTGCCAGTTCAATTAATGATTAATTATAGTTAATCAACCTGTATTAATAATTGACTATAGATAAACATCTTTACTATTAACTGTGCACACTTTAATACAATCACCCGAGGGAGGAGAGGGAATCAAACACAAAACTTTACAGAGGAAAAAAATGGTTTTGTTTAATATTTGAATACCTTATAAGTTAGTATACGACCGCGGAAGGGGTGACGCCGAAATCTACTAATTTACGATGAAAACGATGCTTTTTCCACATGAATTAGTTGGTGGTTTAATATAACGTGCGCAAAAATTGACGCCATTATACAAAATAGACGCCAATTGCAACTATATATATATATATATATATATATATATATAGGTCTATGTAGACATTATCTAAATATATATATATATATATATATATATATATATATATATATATATATATATATATATATATATATATATATATATATATATATATATATATATATATATATATATATATATATATATATATATATATATATATATATATATATATATATATATATATATATTATATATTTTTTTCGCGGGGGGGGGGGGGGGGCGGGGTTGACACTATGAGGTGCCGCAGCGGGTGACACCCGACCTAGCGACGCCACTGCCACAACTGATAATGTTTTCTTTCAATAACCGATAAGTAGCTAGCTGTCTGAACGAGAATATAATCCGAACGGAATGGAAATTAAATAGAAAACATATACTTTTACCAGTGTCTGCCCTCCCCCCCCCCCTCCCGGAAAATGTAGCCCGCCCCCCGCCCCCCGCCCCACCTCGAAAATATAAAGTGCCCTCCTTCCGGAGAAAAAAGTCTGGAAGAAACACTGGGCTCAGTGAGATGGAAATGGCACGTCCTTGTCATTTAGACCCCTTTTGGGGGTAGATACGTTGTCGATGTTATTTAGACCCCTTTTGGGGGTAGATACCTTAAGTCCCTGTCATTTAGACCCATCTGGTTGGTGAGGTATTCCACAGAAACATGAAATCTATTTTGTATTAAAATACCAATACTTTTCTTAAACATTAACCAAATGAACGTATGCTTCTTTGCAACGACATGAGTTAGTTCATAGCAGTATACAAGGACTCAAATTCAAAGTTTTAGACAGGGTATAACGGTTGAACCTAGGTTAGTTCGTGCACTTATTTATAGGTAAGACGTAAGGGGGGGGGGGGTGGTTATATTTCAAATTTAACTATTTTTGCCCCAAAAAAAAACGACACTAATTACATCTTTATATCACTGTACGCCAATATCGACAACTACTTGCACGTTTCCCCTAGTACCCAAACAATACTTTTTTTTCATATCGCCGTAGATCAATAAAGGCAACTGCCCACAGTTTGCCTCCACAGTATTCCCATAGATAACCAGTGCATTTCTGATTTCACTCTACGTCAATACATGCAACTGCCGGCCAGCAACAAGTCTAAGCGTTTATGCAGTATCGTGTAGACCAGCCTTAGGTTGGTAAAGTGCAGAAAAACAACTTCATTCTTAAAGTTCTCATAAATATTGAGGCGGCATTGAAAAAAAAAATATTGTTGATGTTGATTTAGTGTAAACAAAAAGTGTTGCTTTGTTGCTGTTGTTGTTGTTTTCTTTTGTTGTTCTTTTTAAATTGTTGCGTAAGGCGTAATCAGCTCTTGTGACATTCGGTGGTGTAACTCAGTATGTCACTCTAACCCCCCCCCCATCCCCTCCATCCCCCCATCTCCCCAAAAAAAGGAAATACACCCCAGACAAAAAACCTACACAAAAAGCCCCTCCCCCTTCTTCGAGTGGGGGGGGGGGGGGGGGACGACGACAAACCGCTGCATCTGAAATTCCTCCATCCTCGTTTTGGGATATATATATATATATATATATATATATATATATATATATATATATAAAACTTAAAAGAGAAAAAAATTGTTTTGACAAACTGTTAGTAATACTAAGCTATATACTTTCTATTTCATTTTGAGTTTAATATTTCTATTTTTAAGCCTGCCTTTTTTATACCCGAAATATTGGATACAAATACCTACACTCTCAACTGAAAATATTAAAAACTGCCGACTAGATACTTTCTATCCGCGAGAATTCAACCCAGCCGTTGAGGTGTGACCTTATTTGTACCTGTCCCACACAGCACTTGAAGTCCGAGCAAGCACCAGCAACACCCTTAGAGATATTTCATAAGACGTCAAATTGTAAATCTAACTTAGACAAAAGAAACTTTGTTTGGACAACACTATAGATTGTGACAGATTGCTTGATTTTTTTTGTCCAAGTTTGCTTCGGCAGAGTTTCCTCCAGGCATCTCTTCGGGGGGGGGGGGGGGGGGGCTAATCCCCCCCGAATTTTTTTTACCGCCCCACCCCCTCCCACCCACCCCGAACGAAATGAAATTTATATAATTTATATAGAAAATATATACTTTTAACAGTGTCCGCCCCCCGCAGAAAGTCTACCGCCCCCCCCCCCCCCGAAAATTTCAAGTGCCCCGCCTCCCCCCCCCCCCCCCCGGAGAAAAAAGTCTGGAAGAAACACTGTGCTTCGGTGATACTGTACTGACAGAAAGTGTTTCTTTCAGATATTTCTCAGATGGGAAGGGGGGGGGGGTTGAACGACGACGGACACTGATAAAAGAATATATCAAGTGTATAGAGGACAAATGCAGTATGTCCACTTTTTGTGAAAGCGATGTACATTTATACTGATACTTCAATAATACAAGCTATCAGAACACTCATGTACAATGTCAGAAAAGTAGAATGTAAATATTATATGAAAGGTTAAACATAACATTTTGCACTATTTTAATATTGGAATGAGATATATACTCATTTTTCTAGAGATTATATTTTTGGACATACTGCATTTGTCCTTTATACACTCGAATTTTCTATATAAATTATATTCCGTTTATGGGGAGAGGGCGACAGTGCAACCCCTCTCGCTCTCCTTTGAAAAGATGCCTGAAAGAAACACTACAGGCAGACAACCACAGATGAGACATCTAATGTTTCCACGTTTAGGCCTAAGTGGAGCTTCTTCGTTCTTAATGTAGTGTTGGAAGGCGTTTCCTCCAACACTATTAAGTATTGCGTTTCAACCATTTATGCGCCATATAGGCCGTTGACTCCGATTTCAGCCTGCTTCTCTTTAAAGAATGTGTCCGTCCAAGAACAACAACGTTGTTTGATTTTTGAGTTTTCTCTGCTAGAAGGGTCGCTGTCCCCCAGATATCGAGCCTCATCTGACCGCGGGCTCAAACTCGGGACTTTCTGGTTTAGCTTCAGTGCTTTACCGACCCGACCACATCGGCCTCCGAAAACGTACAATTCCGTATAAGTCTTGCAAAGATGTTTCAAGTTCAATAATGCTTGTTGTCATCCACCTATACGACATTTTATTGATTATATGAAGGAAAACTAATCATTGCTTTTTGTAAATTTCGTACACGGCTTACCAAACCTCGCAACAATATGTTTTGATAGCCTCGCCGGAATTTTAACTGTTCTACTACGTTTTAATGAGAGCATCGTATTGGAAGATTAGCAAAAAATCGCAAACAATCTTGCTTTTCAAACTTTTAAAACATGCAGTTAAAATAAACTGGTTTCCTGTTTCTTTTGGTTTTTATACCATTATTTGATTTTGATTAAGTTTGATTAAAAAAAAAACTAAATAACTCTCAAGTGGTGGTGATGTAGTGGTAGGGAGGTTTATGGTCAGGCTTTTTTTCTCGGGCTTTATTTTTATCCAGGGGACTTAAGCCGTAGGGAGGAGTTATGCCCGGGAGCCGTTTTGGATGACTTTAGATACCAATGTCCGATAACAGACTCTTCCAAAAATAAGGGTGTTGGGTTGATAGTAGTATTGTAATCTCGACTAGTTTATGGTTAGAAATTATTGTTAGGTGTATAGTAGGACCAGGGTTGGGGTTAGGGTTAGGGGTAGGGTTAGCATTGACATTAGCAAGCAATGTGTGTATTTTAGTTAACTAACCTAACACCCCCTTTTTTAAAAAGAAGATTCTATTATTGGACACCGGTATAAAAATTCCTTCTACCTAGTTTATTAAACCACTGTTACCGATTCCGCCCCTCTTCCCCCAAATAATCAGCCTATAAAGTATGACTTTGCTGTACTGAAACTACCGTATACATTGCTGACATAGTGCTCGTCATGTGGAATATTGGACGCACAAGTTATTTTAGTTTTTTACAGACTCATGAACATTTTATAGCACAGTTTTAACGACCAACGCTTTTGATATTGTTTTTTCCTTTTTTAAATAAAAATTCAGTGCATTCAAAAGCTTGTTTTATTTTTAGTATTACTTTTTTTTTAAAAATATGATTTACTTGTAACCAATGGGAAAGTAAAATTGCAAAAAACATAAACGGTGGGACGGGTGGGACGGGTGGGACAAGTGTTGTGGGGATGTGTGCTTGTGGGTGGGGTATGGGGAATGGGGGGGGGGGGCGCAAAGTTGGTAGTTCACCCAGACACCGGAATAGGTCGCTACGCCTCTGGGTGGAGGGGGGGGGGTAGGGAGGATTAAGGGTTGGATACTTCTATCAATAACCACACAAAAAGGACCAGAATCAGAAACTACACAAAAAACATTATAACACATTTGTATCAGACTTGTAATTAATTTTACCACTGGTGACACAACTAAACATTAATTTTACCAATGGTGACACCTTTTGTATTAGGATATCCTCACTCTATTCATGCCTCACCTCAATAACAAAATAAAGCAAAATATTCAAAAGTATAATTACTCTAAAGCAGGGGTCTCCAAACTTTTCAGCCCGAGGGCCGCATTAACTATCAAATATAAGTTCGGGGGCCAGAGTTTTTTCCAGCCCCCCCCCCCCTCCACACACACGAGAAAAATGTCTGAAAGAAACACTGTCGGGGACCGACAACACACTCGAGATCCAAGTTTGTTCTCAAATTGTTTCTCACTTGATAAAGACTTTATGTTGTTCCAAAATTTGAAAGGTACTTGTAAAAGTTTTAATATTAGGAAAGTCTTCCTTGTCTTTAAGGAGTTCATTTTCTGGGCAACTGGCCACATTTACTTCAATGGTATTTGCACCCAATGCTACATTTTCAGTTTCTTTTCAATTTTTCCCCAGCCACCTCCAACAAACTTTTTTTTTCCGTGGACAAAAAGATCTCCGAGGGCCGGATGAGTGGACCTCACTGGCCGCATCCGGCCGGCGGGCCGTAGTTTGGAGACCCCTGCTCTAAAGAATTCTTATATTTGGGTTTTTTATTTCGACATCTTAGTAATTATACATTTAAAAAAATTTAAATAGTAAATCGAAATCAAAGTTTTTAAAAAAAAACAAATAGTACTTTATTTTTATTATTATTTTTGGCATTACGTTCGTTTTTAATCAAGTCACATACGATTAAAAATAGTTGATCACCGTCTTACAATCTCAAAAAAAATAATATTTTTCCTTTATTAAGGTCTATTGTTTGTTCTCATACAGTGATCTTTACAATGATTTTTAATGAATGATTTAATATATAATTAGATGGAAAATTAGAGAATAATTGTTTTATAAATAGGTAGAAAATTGAGCCATAGACAAATGGAAGGCAGGCAGACATTGTAATAATTGTATCCAAAGTATAAGCGTATTAAAAAGCCAATGTTACTTATCTTTATCCTTATAATCCCCACCCTATCATCTGTATTCTTATCATACTTATTAGCATTACAAATATTACCAAACATCAATACTATCCTTGCCAATCCAATCTTACCATTCTTAACAGCATTGTCATCGTTACCATTATTTCCATAATCCGTACCACCATTATCAGCATTACCACCATTGACATCATTTTCACCCTCATTATACCTAACCCAACACCCATTTCTCAATCTCGGTCAGCCCTCACACCATCTGAATCTCCTACCTCCTTTATCACAGGAGAGCGACATGAACCCACCAGCTCGTAAACCACACAAACAGCTCACGGCTGTGACCCAATACCGATAGTTCACCGAGTTTAAGAAACCTTCTAACACGCAGACAGACTCGAGTAGACGAGACCGAGGCTTACTAACACCATTGTGACCTCTGGATGGGGGTCAACGGAAATCGTTGGCTGACGTCAGAAGGTGTCTGCTTCACCTAGATCCCGATGATTGACGTGTGACCCAGTGGTGACACATGCACCTTAGAGGTGTCTTCCAAGAATGACGTCAATTCGAAACAAAAAACAAGGGTTGAAAATAAGGGGGGGGTGGTTCAGACATACGTGGGATAGCTAGCAGAGGGGTTAATCTCACTTAATCCCCCACCTACCCCTTGACAACACTCCCAATCCCAACCTCTCATCATTCCTCCAATCCCCGCCTACCAACAATCATCCAATCCCCGCCTACCAACCATCTACCAATCCCCGCCTACCAACAATCCTCCAATCCCCGCCTACCAACAATCCCCAATCCCCGCCTACCAACAATCCCCCAATCCCCGCCTACCAACAATCCCCCAATCCCCGCCTACCAACAATCCCCCAATCCCCGCCTACCAACAATCCCCCAATCCCCGCCTACCAACAATCCCCCAATCCCCGCCTACCAACAATCCTCCAATCCCCGCCTACCAACAATCCCCAATCCCCGCCTACCAACAATCCCCCAATCCCCGCCTACCAACAATCCTCAAATCCCCGCCTACCAACAATCACCCTATCCTCCCTTATCACCAATCCTCCAATCGTTGGAGCTTCACCAACATCTACATGAACCGCAGCAAACAACAGCAACATTTAGTCTACAACGTCTACACTGGGCCCGAGTCCATCGCTGAGTCCACCCAGCTCTAATGGGTATCTGACTCACGTTAGGGAATATAAAGGCGACCGAATATAGAACTGACAGATACATCACATTGTATGCAGTGGTTACTAAAGAAGATGAACTCTACTTCATCCTTCCTATGCAGAAAAGCGTTAAAAGAAACGCTCTAATCGCCCACATTTTTCTATTTAAACTCAGTGTCCAGTAAAAGTTATTTTTCATTTTAGTTACTTAAGTTTGAAACAACACATTTCTATTATTTTTCCCCACATGAAGCCCCAGACTTTGGACAAATAATTAACTTGTGCTATGACCTTTATACGCAGTAACCTTCGAATTTAAAAATATAAAAAAATTCAAATAATTTTTTTTAAAAGAAAACAAATCAAAAGCCCACATAGAAGAAAGAAAATAAACTTTTTTAATTTAAATTTAACCCAATTAAACTTTAATTACGTCCTTAAAATGTACCCTCCTCCCAACCCCCTCCTGATGCCAAGGTTGAATTTTATTGCATTAACCCACATAGGTTTTTAACTATTTCCTTTCTTTGTTCGAATTAAAAGCCGCGTGTATTCTGATATCTTTAAACTTTACAGATAAAACTAGGAGAATCTTTTTTTCCATCTAACTTTTTCAAGAGAATTTAAAACCCTATTTTCAATGAACCTAGTTTTTTTTTTCAAGTTATATCAAGTTATATTTTGAAATATATTTTTTTAATGTCTTTGATTAATAAAAACGAATCAGACTTGATTTACTCTAGTTTGGGTTAGATGCTTTGTAAACTAATTAAACGCATTGGAATTGAAAACAAGCAAAAAACTGTTTGCAGATTTTAAACCATAATAAATCATAGCAAAGGGGGGGGGAGGGGCGTGCATGAATGACGTCACACTCCCCAGTGTAGAGTTTTGGAAGATGCACACTGTGGAGGGAGGGTAGGATGTTACGTGGTATCTTCTACTTTTATGTAGTCGAGCGGTACAGCGCCTGATAGCTAACTCCCAAAGTCCCGAGTTCTTACCCCATGGCAGATAAGCATTTAGTGAGCTGAAAGTATTGTTGATGCAAAACCGCATTTCCTTGCTGAAATTGCACACAATGACTCAAGTAAGAAGCGTAAGGATATCGTTGAGAGTGCCCACAAACTAGCTATTAAAGTGACAAATCCAAATGCCCGTCTTCGTTTTAAGGAGGATGAGTAAACTGACAGCTTGGTTAAATTAATAAACAAAAAAAAAATTTAAGGATTTTTTAAAAATTTTAACCTGAATTTTCACTTATCCACAATACTTTCACTCGCAAAGCCCAGAACTTTTATTTATAAAAGATTTTTTACCGAGTTTAGGCCAATTGATTGGGCATTATGTAGCCGGCAGAATTTTATCCTATTGATCTGTTTTAACTGGGTTAGTCGAGACAAGTATCGATAGATATTCAGTAAGTTTGTGTAATAGCCTGTAAGTTTGTATGGTAGCCAGTAGCCTGTAGGTTTGTGTGATGGTGGGTAGGTTTGTGTGATGGCCGCTAGGTTTGTGTGATGGCCGGTAGGTTTGTGTGATGGCCGCTAGGTTTGTGTGATGGCCGGTAGGTTTGTGTGATGGCCGGTAGGTTTGTGTGATGGTGGGTAGGTTTGTGTGATGGCCGGTAGGTTTGTGTGATGGCCGGTAGGTTTGTGTGATGGCCGCTAGGTTTGTGTGATGGCCGGTAGGTTTGTGTGATGGCCGGTAGGTTTGTGTGATGGTGGGTAGGTTTGTGTGATGGCCGGTAGGTTTGTTTGATGGCTGGTAGGTTTGTGTGATGGCTGTTAGGTTTATTTTATGGTGTGTAGGTTTGTGTTATGGCTGGTAGGTTTATTTTATGGTGTGTAGGTTTGTGTAATGGCTGGTAGGTTTGTGTGATGGCCGGCAGATTTATGTGATATAAGTTCAAAAAATTAAATGTTTCATTGATTCAATATCAGGCCCTCACAAATAACCCCCACCCAACACCACACAAACAATAATTCTATCTTAAATTAACATAAACTTTCTTTAACCGTCTTTGTACTTTAAAAAAAAAACATTTACAACAATTAGACAAGACAGCACTTGAATTAAACGCTATATCGAGTTGTCATATATTACACTCAGACTGCACCTGCATTAGCCTACACCTGTATTGTGCCTGAATTTTAAGATACATATTTTAAAAAATGCCAGTTTAAACCGCTGTAATTAATTACATAGATTCCAGTTTACATCAAGCACTGATAAGCAGATTTCATTAAGGACAGGCTTGTATAAGAAACAAAACAAACGAAATTTCGACAACAACATTACACCATAGGCCGCTGGTAATCTACATACCCAGTGCAGTTTATGTCGGTTCTCGTTAACTCCATGGCTCCATAGCATGATAGACGATTGGATGATTAACCTAGGAAAATCTAGCCTGATATTTAGATGAAAGAAGTCAGATGATGTCCATATATCAGGCCCCGTCTCCCCACACAGGTAATAGACCCAAGGGGCAGGACGTTAATTGTAGGCCTACAGCTTAGCATAAATTGTGTCGCAGGAGCTGCCGAAAGGAAACCAGAGTTGGTAATCCTATCGACAAACGGGGACTCCACTCCTGTTTGATTTCGGATTTATCTCTCCTAGATGGGATGCTGTCCCCAGCTGTCAAGCCTCATCTGCCCCGGTGGTTCGAACCCTGACATTTTTCGGTCAACAACAGTGCGCCGAGTGCGCACACCCACTCAACGACGCCCATACACTGCCCTAATTACACTTAATTTT
>NW_026732386.1:35000-80000 GCF_028476545.2 Physella acuta | reverse complement strand
CTTCTACAGCACTAACGACGTCATATTTAGTGGCCAGAGTTAGTTCCCATGTATCTGTAGTTTGTATAGTTGACTGACCCGCTTCAGTTCACCAGATAGTGTTTGTCAGTCAGCAGTCAGATAGTGGTTGGTGTCTCGGCCTTGAACTTGTGCCGGTCTAGAGGGCATTGCCACATAGCAAATGTGAATATGGGCCGATTTGGATAAAATTGTTTATTATAATTTATATTTTTTAGTGTAAGCACATTGATGAATCTCAATAAGTACAAGTCAGCTATCTATCGGTCTGTGGGTTAAGGGGAGGGGGGCTGAATCACTTTACAGATGAGTATTGATTCCTTTTCTTTTCAGAAGTTTTTAATATTATTTTTTTTCTTCTTAAATTTTAATTTTCCAGAAATTTAAAAACAATATCTCGCAACAATATCTTAGAAATCAGAAGCAATCCCCCTCCCCCATACTCTCACCACGTCCGTTAGCATTCTTTTGTAAATTTCCCCTCCCCCACACACATCTTAGAGATATTGAGAAGTAACTGTGAAACCTCACACCACACAGAGGCAGTGAGCCATGTCTATGAAACCACACACCTCCCCACACACCACAGAGGCAGTGAGCCATGTCTATGAAACTCACACACCTCCACCACAACCACACACCTCCCCCACACACCACAGAGGCAGTGAGCCATGTGAAACCACACAGCTGTTTAGGACGAAAGCTCCCGGTATCTCCTGATAGGTTTTAGTGCTCGCACACTTATGTCAATAATGCTAAAAATAGCAACACTCGATATTGGAACGATGCGTGATGCAGAGATATTTGGATGTATAAAGCAGGGGACTCCTCGTTTGGAGAGGGGTCTCAATAGGTTTATATATATAAACTTATATATATATATACTAGCCGTACCGGCCAGGCCCTGCTCTGGCTTCTGTGAAAAACCTTTCTGTTAAAGACCATTACCTGTGTGTTTAGTAATCATCATAAACCCGGCATTGCCCACCCAAACCACAACCAACCAAAACCAAAACAACAAAACGCAAACATAACGCTAACACAATTACAAATACAAACGAAAACAAAAACTTAACAACAAACACAACCACACCCACAAACACCAATACAAACACAAAGAAAAAAACAAACAAAAAAGCAAACGAAAACAAAAACCTAACAACAAACCCAACCACAAACACCAATACCAACAAAAAAAATCAACGAAAAAAGCAAACGAAAACAAACCAAATCCAAACGCAAAACCAACCAAAAACACAAATACAAACCCAAACAAAAAAAAACACAAACAAAAACGAAAAAAGAAAGAACAAAAACGAACCAAATTAAAACGCAACCACTAACGCAAACCCACCTAAACACAAAGAAAACACTAACGCGAACATAAACGCCCGGGGCGGAATCACCTGTTTTAGCTTAATGAACGACTATAGTACCCCAACTTATTCACAGTCTTTTGCACTCACTTAAACGAACGCGCCTGTTTCAATTTAATAAACAATTTTAATACTCCAAGCTTATCCGTAAAATACCTACAACATTTGCACTTGATCAATCCCCGCTAATTATGTAATTATTTTTTTTCCCAACACCAAAACAAAGTAATTAAAAAGTAAATTATTTTCACGGAATGCAATGGTTTTACAAAGGGAAGTAATTGTGTTTTTCCTAATTTATCAAAGGGAAGTAAGTGCTATAGGACTAAATAAAGACATAATTAGAATTTTTGTAAAAGATGATATTTTTTTTAAAACTTGTGTTTAATGAACATGCCGACAATTATTACTATAATTTGAAAAATGAAAATTATTTCCCAACACTTTCAATAGTAATTTTTTAGCTTATAAATTTAGACAAATGCGCACGATAATTTTCTAACACTTAAATTCGTACAATTCCAACGACATACAAATGCATTACATACAGAACTGAGCTTTATATATTAGATATATCCTGCCACTAGGCCGTTTAATCCGGTATACCCTACTTAATAGGACAAAGACATATATATATATATATATATATATATAATTATATATATATATATATATATATATATATATATATATATATATATATATATATATATATAATCGCTAAGGCAGGGGGGTGTCATTTCCCCTCCCCCCCCACCCTTATTTCATGGACCACCAAAAAGACAACTATCACATAAAGCTATATCTACAAACCAGTGAATATTATAAAAACCAATATTTTGCGTTTACTAATCTAGAATTTCTCTCGGTGTCGGCGGCAGAAACTAACATGAGAACCCCTGGAGTCTGGCACCGTGCACTTACGATTTACTTACAGGCAGTAAACTTTCGGCAAATGTTTACCTTGTGTTTGTTTACGTTTCCGTGAGTCGGATCACGGACGTGTTCACGTTTCGATCACGTTTAGGTCTGCCGTGAACACGCAGCTTCACTGTGACCTTTCCTGTCGGTGACCTTTGTCCACGAGACAAGGGTCATTAACCCCAGACGTAATCTGTTACCTACACAGTTTACACGCCAGGTAGAGTTCACCGTATCGTATGTCACGTGATGTCCTTTCGAGGTGTAAGTGGACAGGGTAGCTCCCCACCCCACCACATAGGTGCTAAACCTGAAAGATGCCCCCAACACATAGGTGCTAAACCTGAAAGATGCCCCCCAACACATAGGTGCTAAACCTAAAAGATGCCCCCAACACATAGTTGCTAAACCTAAAAGATGCCCCCAACACATAGGTGCTAAATCTGAAAGATGCCCCCAACACATAGGTGCTAAACCTAAAAGATGCCACCACCACTTAGGTGCTAAACCCACCACATAGGTGCTAAACCTAAAAGATGCCCCCACCACATAGGTGCTAAACCTAAAAGATGCCCCCAACACATAGGTGCTAAACCTAAAAGATGCCCCCAACACATAGGTGCTAAACCTAAAAGATGCCCCCACCACATAGGTGCTAAACCTAAAAAATGCCCCCACCACATAGGTGCTAAACCTAAAAGATGCCCCCAACACATAGGTGCTAAACCTAAAAAGATGCCCCCAACACATAGGTGCTAAACCTGAAAGATGCCCCACCACATAGGTGCTAAACCTGAAAGATGCCCCCAACACATAGGTGCTAAATCTAAAAGTCCTCTATTGTTGCTAAATATTAAAATCCCCTATGGGTGCTAAATATAACGATCTTCCCCTTCCCCAATAGGTGCGAAGTATGAAGATCCCCACATAGATGCTATATCTGACGATCCCTCATAGGTGCTAAATATGGAGATTCCCCACCCCCATAGGTGCTAACGATCCTCCACCTTCCCTCCCCACCACCACCTTTATCCTATATGTGCTAAACCTGGCTACCCCGTCCATAATTTTCTTCCGTCTAGCAAGTCTCGCGAGATTATTAAAAAAAACCGGCATCGGGTGCTAGAGTTACTGTTGACTAGAGACTAGAGTTACTGCTGACTGGGTACTAGAAGCTACCACTGAATGAAGAATGTGACCCAGTTTCAAGAAGAAAAACAAGATGGTCGACCTCATTTTTTTTTCCTATGAAAATCTTGTAAGTTCGAAATTTTTGAGTGTGAAGTCTTGGGGGATGGAGGGGGCGCCTCAGCACGCCCCCAACCCCCGCCCCTTTACAGAAGTGTTAGTATTACGAAAAATAGAAGTACGTGGCGTTTGTCTCGCACAAGTTTAACTTAAATATCGTTATGCTTTGTGTTGAAGTTATCTTTTAAATGAACCTCAAAGTAATAACGGTGCAAATGTTTCGAATATTTTGTTTAAAGAAAAGTATTTTTATAAAATTTTATATTTGGCTTAAAAAATAATTGTTTTTATAGAAAGATAATAATATAAAAATGAAAAGAAATAATAATTTATGTTCACTTAGATCTGGGAAAATAAACATGTGCAAATGTAGTTAAATCCCGTAGTTACGTCCCTTGAGAGGCGTATCGATTGAAAAATGGGTTACTCAGGTATGCTATTATCACACGGGACAACGCTACCAACCATACAGTTTAGTACAGGAAGCTGTCCAACGACTAGCCTGGTTGCTAAAGTTCAGCATTGAACAGCATCGAACCCATCAAAACTTTTATTAAAGTGACAGTGGTTAAAAACATACGGAGAAGTGGGATCTCTTAGCAATTTACAATTTTTTTAAACACCTTTAAAAAGAGAAAAAAAAATGTGTTCATGGAACGGATTTTTTTTTTACGTCACGAGTTTTTTGTAAACGATATTATCTGTTTATCTGTTCAAGTGTAATTTAAGAAGAAATGGAAGGTACTACATAGCTACATCGGAAGTTAGTCTCTTAAAATAAATTTAGTCTTCACATCTTTGCACCAACGCGTTTGGCTGTTATTTATAATGTCCTCCACTTTTTATTGCTAGAAGTTAAGTCGTTGATAAGACTGTTAGAAAGATATATACTTATTTGCACCCGCAATTTTGTTACAACTTGTTAAAAGAACTGCAGTTAAAATGTCAATAATAGTAATCTATAAATAATATACAAATGTTATATTCATCAAATTACAAATGATAGAATATATAATCCCTCAAATGTATAATCCTTAAGCCACAGGTGGTTTAATGGTGGTAAGCCAAAGACTTCTAGCCCTGCGCACTCGTCTTAGTACGGAAAGGTCAATGACCCGAGTGTTTTAGTCTTGACTGGTAGATGTTGCTAGAGCGACGATGGGCATGACCCAAAAATAGAACTAGAAATATGATAGGTTTCTGTGTGTTAGAGGAAGGGTAATAAGTAATATATTTTGCTTAAATCAGATCCTAAATGATGCATTACATTACTACATTTATTTAGCTTAAAGTAGATCATAAATGATTTTGTATTACATTTGTAGATGCTAAATTATTTATTACATTTTTTATTATAATTGATCCTAAAATGATTTATTAAGTTTGCTTAAGGTATATCCTAAATGCTTTATAACATTTTGCTAAAAGTATACCCTAAATAATTCATTCGATTGTGCTTGGTAAATGAAAACCCATTTAAAGAAAAAAGTCTAATTTTTACTGTTGAAATTTAAAAATAAAATATAAAGATAATGACCTTACATTATCCAAACACTTTTAAAAATTATTAAACATGTTCTACTCAACTTTCAATTTTTTTTAGCAATTCGTCCAATCATCTCTGAGCCTAATCAGTCATAATACGTACTCGACATTAGTTGGGGATAACGCCGACTATATTTAGGTCTACTTTTCAACACCTGTGAGCAGATCTGCCAATTATGTCTTAGATGTTTAATGAGGACGCTCGTATGTGTGGATGACTTGATATCGAGACAGTGAAGACGGCTGGGCTATAGTAACCTCATCCTACCTTCACGTGCCTAGCTCGGAGAGTCAAGATTCATGTGATTCATCCACCGAATATATTGCCATGACCGAAATTGTGTTTGTTTTACTATTCTTAGTAGCTTGGCTTTGTTATAAAATATGCATGTATTTTCAAAAACTTCGGAAAAACCAATCGTTTAAATATTGTTCTTAAAACTTACAATTATTTTTAAGTTTGTTAATGCAGATTGACCACACTAAAGAGTGATATTTTAAAATCAAGCATAATCTTACTTAGTTCTTTTATTTTATTTTTTAATATTTTGAGCAACGAAAATTTTTCTCCACTTTTTCCGGTGCCTCTTGTACAAAGCCAGTCCACCCCTGCCTTCAACGGCATCACAAAGCATTCGGACATCATGCTATATTTTAAATAGTGAGCAACGGGCTAGATACGCATGTCCCGTATTATGGACATCCACAGTTTGAGAACCAGTCTCCACCACACACAACTTCATACATTGATCAGATACAACGCATGCAATCTGTTTCTTTCTATAGTTATTAACATAATAGCAACGCAAAAAACTTCATTTTCTACCACATATATACAGTGGCGTATCGAGGTGGGGTGTCACCCGGTGCTGCACTTAATGGTGTCATCCCCCCCCCCCCCAGAGGCGTAACGACCCTTCCCGGGGACAATTTTCGATATGCACCCCCCGCCCCCTAAAACTTTCGATTTGCACCCCCCCCCCTCAAATTTTTCTCTATATATTTTGCTATTTTTTGCCTTGGTGTCACCCCCTTAAATGGTGTCACCCCCTTAAATGGTGTCACCCGGTGCGGTCCGCTTTCCCCCCCCCCCCCCCCCCCTCGCTGCAGCCTGCTAGCACTGAGCTCAGCATCCTTGACCAGATTTTAACAACGAGGCCTTGCAAAAAAAAAAACTTGAAGTGTCAAAATGCGGTCAGCAAAATCTTTTTTTTTTTGTGCACATATTTAACTGGCAACACATATAATTTTGGCCGTGTTTGTAGCCAGATAAATACAACACAGGCGACTGTGTTGCCAGATAAAATACAACAATTTTTTTTTTTAATTTGATGTGTCCAAAAAGCCCGCTTGTTATCACAGTGCAGACGATTACGACGTCACACAGTTGACCGATATTTCTAAAATTAGAAAGTTGTTTGTTGTTTATTTAGGGTCATGGCTGATCCGTTCAATTTCGGGATAGTCTGACTGTTTTATTTACAAAACATAGCTACACACAGGTATTTTATTTTGGGGGGCGGGGAGGGGGGGATGGGTTGTACTATCCATTTAATTAACTAAGATTTTTATCGAACTAATTAATCAGCAACTTGTTTGTTTACTTGACGGTCAGAGAACTTGGTGGAGTTAAGAAACGATCGTTATTCATTATCTGGGTTACACCTACTTATATGACTAACGATGAGTAATGAATGTTACTCATAGCACACCATCAAGTATACTCATGATAGAACTAATCGTTTTTTAATCATCTCGATTTAGCCAGGAATTGAAATTCAAATATATATTTAAGTTCTAGGACTCTGAAACATGCAAAGTAGTGACTTACAGACTCATTGACTTATTGACTCACTGACTCATTGACTTATTGACTCACTGACTCACTGACTCATTGACTTATTGACTCACTGACTCATTGACTTATTGACTCACTGACTCATTGACCAGCTAACCCCACAAATAAAAGATTATAAGCCTAATTAATGTGTTTGGAGTTCCAGTTTATATATATATATATATATATATATATATATATATATATATATATATATATATATATATATATATATATATATATATATATATATATATATATATATATATATATATATATATTTAATATAAGTATGTGTATTTGAATGTGATGTATGTTTGTAAATGTGTGTGACCTACAATACACCGAGTTTTATCTTTCAGAATTATATAACCTGAGATAATGTTACATTTAACAATGAGGTGAACGCCATTACAATCCAGCTTATCTCTCATTGGCTTAAAACCTAATCTCACCGCGTTTAATTGGTTTCCTGAAAAGATAACGCAACAATCAGGCAATGAGTTTAAGAAAAAAAAATCTGGCTAGCTTGCAGACAAATGTGGGTTTTACGATCGGTTGTTTTTATATGTAAAAGGGGAGAGGGTGTGTGTGGGGGGGGAGCATAACCTACCTTGAGATGACCTGGGAATTCTACTAGGTCAGCGTCACCTTAACTGGTCAGCTCAGAGATTGTTATGTCTGTTACACCACAAACCGTGTGTCTGATGCGAACCTTTCACCTTTCACCTAGATATTTTCACGCGCTAAAGCACATTTTTTTTTAAATTTTTACTTAAATAAACTTTATAAATAAATAGTAATCTAATATTATACAATATATCTCGAATTTCAAAATGAAAAAAAAAAAAAATTCGGTGAAATGAAAGCATTTAATCGGTATTAAGGAAAAAGCAACTGGTACTAAAAAGTCAAGTCGTCCTTGAGGTTCATTATGTGTATGTGCTCTTGTCAATTAATCTATGCACATACACCTTTACTATGTCTAGCTTGAACTAGGTACTCATCAAAGCTAGGTGTACTCCTAGACGTTATACACACAGCCCGGGAACCGAACTCGAGACTTCCGGAATAGCAGCCATGCGCGCTACCGCTGGACCACATCGTCTGATCCGGGCCACCAACCGACTTTCGCAGATCGAGTCACGTGGCTGAGTGGCTGGAGTCTGTATTGATCCGTCAATGACGGTTATCTTTTCAGATAAAACTTGTCTGCCTTAGCTAGCGTCCCCGGCTCTTTATCTAGGCCAGTGTTTAATCTTAATGAACCTAGTTAATTAATCGATGCACGGGCATAACATTATGTAAACAAAAATAAATTATCCAGTTCTTAAAAAAAAAAAAAAAGAATAGCGTTTTAATTTGTTTTAATTTCTTTACATCCCCACCCCCCACCACCCATACACCCACCCACACCCATACCCCCCCCCCACACACACACACACACTTGCAGGTAGCCATGAATAGCCAGCACTTATATGACGTCATCAAACCTGGTCACAGTGATCTTCTGAAAATCGAGGTCAGACAGTTTTAGGACAAGGGGGAGGGTGAAGGTGGGGGAGGAGGAATTATTTTTTTTTCTGTCTAAAAATGACAAGAGCTCTTTTGTTTTGGATGAGATTAGTTGGACGTTACCAGAAAATGTGCTGACTCGCAGATCCATGTTGGGGAAAAAATTATGTGAGAGAAAAATTAATTTAATTAATTAGCCACATTAACCTACTACTCTAATTCATCTGCCCCTTAACAGCGGATTCACGGTAGATGAGTGTGAAAAAAAAGAATGTATGATTTTTACCAAACTATGTTTTAGTAAATGCTGTTTAGTGCTGGAAAGTCATATTTTGTAAGTATCAGAACTAAATCAGAGGCAAAAAAAAAACATGTATAAACTTTAAATTTTAATACTCCTAAATTCTGGATAAGAGTAGAAAAACTATGTATAAATCGTGTGAATTCTCCTAAATCTTGAAATCAGCCATGCGACAAGCTGTCAATCCGCTAGTCAAAACTCGGTTACTAGCCAGATGGGCGGGGCCTAGGGGTGAACTCAGTTAATTTATTTCAGGTCAAGAGAGACATCGAGAACAGACAGCCACGGGCGAGCTCAAACTAATTTACCGACGGGGGTGTCAGCATCTTTTTTTTAAAACCGCAACATGCCGGGTTCGCGACTTAAAAATCATTTTCCCTATTTTGGAAAAGTTGGGTAACAATCCCGGGGAGGGGGAGGGGTGTATTAATGTTGATATTTGAGTGTAATCCTTTATATAAAAAAAACACAACCCTTCTCATTTTTTAAAAAATCTGAACAGCCTAACTACCATGTTTTTTTTATTTAACCCCCACCCCTCCCGCTTTAATTAAACCTGAACTTGCGATAAACCCACCGATTTCCCCAGCCATAACTCAATGCCATTTTTTTTCTAAAACTATTATTTACTTTATTTATTTGTCTAACCGAAAACTAAACTCCGCCCCGAATCGACGTGGGAATTTTCAAGGTTGTTTTTCTCATGCTGCGCCCCCCAGTGACCGGCAAAAATAGACTCGCCCGGCGCGACAAAACGTATAAAAACAAGCTCGGCTCGTGGATTCTCTACAAGATCCTAACAGTAACAGGAGCTTCCATTACTGTGAGGTAAGCTTTTTAAACTGCAATCTTTGATGCTTTCATGTAGTCAGTTTAGACTTAGAAAACTGTTGTATTAATATTTAATAACCTTTTTGATAATTTAATTAAGACTGAAGATTTTTTGTATTAGGTAATTCTTTTATAATCAAGTTCCATTCCGTTTTAAATATAATCTATTAGACCAATTTGTTTAATCATATTTTGTTACATTATACACATGCTACAAGTCAAATTCATCCGTAGCGCAAAGTATAAAGCATTGTCTATAATTGCAAACATGTAGCTGTTTTAATGTAAGTTGTAAACTAAATGTAAAACGGGAAACGCGAAACTACGAATCGCGGAAACCTTTGGAGTACACAAAAAAACAACGATGCCTAACCTAGTTTTGAAATGCGTTGGTTTAAATGTGAAAGAAACCAAATTACTGTCAATATTTACACCAATGAGTCTTGTAAATGCGAAAATATATCTAGACAAAGGTGTAGATTGTAAACGTATATTTTTTTAATCTGTAAAATACGAAACTGTAAATTAGGTTACCCTATAAAAGATACTCATGACGATGAAAGAAAGTCGGTCAGGGTTGTTGTTTTTTTGTGTGCTTATTAATGTTAATTTTATTATTGAAGCTGGTATTTGTATTCAATCAAAAACGGAGATTTCTTTGCGTATTAACGATGGATTAACTTTTAAGTTTATGTAAAGCGTTAATCCTTTGGTGGTTTATCTCCCCACCCTACGCGTGCAACCTTCGTGAGCACTTCATCAACGTGTGCACACGTGCTGTCATCCGGTTAGAACACAACATGGTTGCGCTTTGCGACGGAATAGCCTGTGTTCGAATCCAGACTGAGTTGATGCCAATCCTTGGTCAGCTGTGTAAACTCTCTCAAACTGTGAAGGGGGGGGGGGGGAGAAGTAGGGCAGAGGTTCAACCTGTATTTGCTAATCTTGATTAGAAAAGATTCTTTAAATATCTTTCAGCATAGCGACTAAACCAGATATAGGCCTACTCTACCCCACTTGTTATATATATTTCGCAAAAGTCTTAAATTAAAAAAAAAAATTAGCCATTTATTGTCGGTTTTTTTATCTAAAGATACTTTTTATCATTATTTATCAATATTTTGTATCATTATTTATCAATTTTTTTATCATTATTTTTGTTGCATTTAATTGATACAATTTTGTATTCCTACCTCTTTATAGTGTCCATCAACTAGTTTGGGAAAAATCAAATTCCGTCTTTGAAGACTAAGGATATCTGTCTACATCTAAAGACCCTTCACCTGTCTCAAACCTGTCTGACACCTGTCTGAACCTACAATGGCCGAACTTCAAAGAATGTTGCAAGGAAATGAAGTCTTCACATTTGAGCCAATGAAAGTAGGTCGTTTAGTTCTTAGGTCTTTAGGCCGACTGAAACTAGGTCTTTTTGTTCTGTTACGTCTTATGGAATTATATGTTTCAGTTGGCTTAATGATTTTATACAGAAGTCTTTAGGCCAACTGAAAACTAGGTCTTTTAGCTCTTTCTTTACGTCGACCGAAAACTAGGTCTTTCAGGTCAGCAGGCCAGTATGGGTCTTTCTGTAGGCAAACAGAAACTAGGTCTCTTAGAGTTTTTACATTAAAATTGCCAAAACTATTATTTTTTTTTTACTGTCAATTGGTTTAAACTATGTCTTGAGTCATATGACTTTAGTTTTACTCAGACTTGGTCGTTTTTATCTTGACTTCTGCTATTGGTCTTTTAATTATCCTCAAACTAAGATTGGTACGGAATTAAGTGTCTTTCACTCTACTGCAATATTTTGTCTGGTACACAATTTTTCTAAATACACAAAAATAGTTAAGCTATTTGCTAAGTAAAGATCATGTACTACAAAACCATAACATAGTCCTGACTTATATTTAACATTCTGACTTGTCTTACATCGAGATTTAACATTTAACACAACTGTCTTACATTTCATAATGTTTAGGCCTAACATTAAACTGTCCTGACTTTCAGGTGCTGCTTTCTGGTCTCCGCAGTCAGCTGACCACTAGCCACGCCCCTGCCGGCAACCTCAATGGTAAGTTTAAAACTTGTCTCATTATATTTCGGTTTGATAAGTTCTACTACATATTTTACTTGTCAATCAACACTCCAGTTATATATATATATATATATATATATATATATATATATATATATATATATATATATATATATATATATATATATATATATATATATATATATATATTGCAACTTATTCTGCAACGAACTCCATACTTTTCAAAACATGTTCTGCAACATGTTCCGAAACATGTGCCGCAACATGTTCCGAAACATGTTCCGCAACATATCCTGTTTACTATTGAACAACCCCTTTGTTCCTAGCTGCTCACCCTCCCGTATTCTCTCCCCTAGGCACGCACGAGCTTAACGCCAACATCCGCCAGCCCCTGGACAACCTCAGCTCTCAACCTCGCTACAACGCCAACACCATGGCAACCCCCGACACCCCCATCTCGACCCCCACCCATTCAATCAACGTGAACATCAACATCAACACCACCAACAGCAACCCCGCCCATGGTGTCCCACTCAATATCAACACACAGCTGACACCCAGGCGAGAGGTAGGTTTTTTTATTTTAAACATATTATGCTACTTTTATACTTCATACAAATCCCAGCTTTATAATTATTCAAATCACAGTTTTATTCTTTGTACAAATCCCAGTTTTATACTTTATTCAAAATCCCAGTTATAAAGTTTATACAAATCCCAGAATAATTTTCATACTTCATGAGAATCCAAATCCTAAATAGAAAATCATAACTTCCCACTTTATCTATGCCTATAAAAATTCAAATCTTCAATAAGAGTAAGATAACTAGTTTGTCAGCGTTATTTATTTTAAAAAAAAAGGAATTCTGCTTTCTAAAACGGTATTTTCTGATGGCTTTTTGCAGCTGGATGTGCCGTCAGAGACGTCTGCACGTGCCGACACCAACGCTAACGTCATCAACGTTGACAAACTTTTGGAAGAGGTACGTCCAAAATTCTAAACTACTCTTTTCTTAAAATACTGTTTTATCATGCCTTCATTTCGTTTCCACTTTGCGTAGGACCTTTACCTATTGTTTTGTTATTTTTTCCGTTGCTAGGCACGTATGACGCCCAATGACGCACGTAAAACTTTGATTAACCAGGTCACGTCCGCCATCGTTGACGCCCACTTCGCCACCACCATCAACACCCATGCCAACGCCCTGGCCGCCAACGAGAGAATCACACAACAGAAGGCAGCAGGCGAACTGGTAAGGCCCGTCTTTTCTTTTTGCCATTTTGGCTGTCAGCAATTTCTTTTTGCCAATAATTTCTTTTCGCGTCTTTGGTTGACCGTAATTTCTTTTTCATTGTTAATAAAGGTTGTTTATTTATTTATTTATTTTTTTATTTTATTTTTTTCAAATTTTTAAATTCAAATTTTTTTTTTTTCATTTTCATGAATATAAAATTATTATTTATTTCGTTTTTTTCCCCATAGACTGAACCCGAAAACTCAACCGTTGTCTGGAAACAGTTCATGTCCGCCATGTTGCCGGAAGTGTCGAAGGTGATCAACTTCTGCAAGAAGCTGCCAGGATTCTCCGAGGTGGAGCTCGGCGACCAGATGCAACTCATCAAGCAGGGCTGCTTCGAGGTCATGGTGACCCGCATCGCCGTCCTCATCGACGAGATCAACCAGGAGATGCTGGACCCGGAGCTCAAGATGAGATGCTCTAGGTGGGTGTCTTTGTACGTCTGGGGGGGGGGGGGGGGGTCTGGGGGAGCGGGGGTCTTGTTTTAGTGGCCGGACCTAGAACTTAGGATGAAGTATTCTTGATGGGTGTCTCTATACGCCTCTGGGGGGGGGAGAGGGGGGGCTTGTTGGTCAATCGGATAATTATCCGTCCTTGACAAACTCACGAAAATCCTGCTGCCTCTAACCTGGGAATCGAACTCGAGACTAAACGGTTAGCAGTCGAGCACTCTGCTCCCCGGCCATATCATTCCACCAAAGATCAATAACTATCAGATAAAGTTTTGAATAAAACCGGTTCATTTACTCACGACCCTGTAACCTCCAGAGATGTTTTATGTAAATGAGAGGCGGCATATTTTCCTATGAGTCATCTGTCCTTCTTGGTCAATAATGGACTATAGAATTTGTTTTTAAATATTCAAAACAATTTTTTTAATTTAAAAAAAAAACAAACGAAAAAGTTGTTTACCATATCGAAAAAAAATATGTTATTTTAAAACTTAGCGTGCGCCAGACATTTACTTTATAAGCCCTTATTTGAATAAAAAATATCTTCGATCCTTAGTTTAGGTAAAATCTCACAGCAACAGCTTAATCTTATTGAACATTTAAAACCACGGACTAAAGATCAAAGTCTAAAATCGCTTTTAGAAATTATTAACAGATATTTTTTTTCCAATTTTTCAGAGATGTGATCCGCAACATGCCCATGGGACCCCTCCTTGACCAGTTGTTCGAGTTTGCTGAGAAGTTTAACCCACTTCACCTGAGTGATGACGAGATTGGGCTTTTCACAGCTGTGGTCATTATCTGTCCAGGTAAGAAAAATAGCCTTCCTGGCAATGGAGTTAGTAGTTTGGGTTAGGCAAAAATATTCCTGGGTCAAAGTTAGGTTCTAAACAAAATGTCATTAGCTGGAGTTGGGGCAATCGTATTTGGTTAGAGTTAAGTCATATAGACTTGTAAGCGCTAGACATAATTTTCTTGTTTGTTTTTTTTTTGTTTTGTTTTTTTTGTGTGTGTTGATGTTGGAATTTAAGGAAACGTTTTTTTTTTTTTTTTTTTTTAGATCGGTCAGGACTTGCAGGCCATACGACAGTAAAAACAATCCAACAGCTTTACCAACAGGCCCTCTACCAGCTGATCAAAAAGAATCATAATGGTAAGTTTATAAGTCATGCAATACATTAGATAGTTTTGTAATTAAGTATGGATACAATGGTAGTATGGACACAGTAGTAGTATGGACACAGTAGTAGTATGGACACAGTGGTAGTATGGACACAGTGGTAGTATGGACACAATAGTAGTGCGGACACAATGGTAGTATGGACACAATGATAGTATGGACACAATGGTAGTATGGACACTGTGATAGTATGGGCACGGTAGTAGTATGGGCACATTCACGAAATAGGGATATAGAGCTTTTTTGTAGTTTAGCTACATCTTTCATTAAAGAATGTTGGTTGTAATGTTCGCGTCTCAAAAAACGTGTGCACACTCTCTTAACCCCAATGCATGTCCTGACCTCCACAGATCCCGAAAAGACCTTCACCTCCCTCATGAGCCTGATGCCCAAACTGAACCAGATCAACGACGCCCACACCAAGTTCCTCAACGTCATCAAATCCACCTCACCGACCAGCTTCTCCCAGCAGTTTCCCCAGCTTCACAAAGAGATCTTCGTCGACAACTAAGTCTGTCAACCTCCTGCTATAGCCGCACGCATGTTACACATTAATGATGTTACTAATCTAACCTTGACCCCTCAGGCCAGGGGTCACTTCCGGGAAAGGTTTGCAATACAACATAATCAAGTCATTAATACCGTCTTACACAACGTAAAAAAAATGACGAGTCTAACTAAGACTAAACACAGAAGTTCACGGCCGTTAAACTGAAAGTAAAAATCACACGCTTATCTCTGTGATAGATCAGTTCGATCCTGAAATTACAACAAGCCGGAACTGAAGCCGGAAGAAAAGCCGGCACTGATGCCGGCAAATCTCAGTAGTTCAGAGTACCGTTGAATCTCATAACACGCACAAATCTCCGGGGAGAATTTAATTTAAATATATTTTTGAAGACAAACTACAAGTTAAAAATTATGGATGAGAATAGAGGCAAAAATGGCATGTTTTTATGGAAATGTAAATTTGTAATTATTTAATTAACATAAAACAACACCGCACTGGCTAATTAGCTTGAAACTAAAATTCAAACAATAGCAGGGTGCTTGATGAATCTCAAAGTATTATGTATGTTCTAATTACAATATAATTTCAAACTCAAATTTTAATTATATTTAACATTATCACCCCCCCCCACACACACACACACACAACATTACACACACAAATTACATTTGTTTTTTAATTTACCATATCAAATATGTATACAAGAAACTCACACAAACGAAAAAAAACCACTCCATTATATCATACCATCATTACAAATTCGCGCTGCATTAATGCGATTGAAATCCTTATGAACATACACACAGTTTGGACTGGTGTATGTGAATTGTACTTAATATGTGTTCGTTTATTTATTCTCATACTTGATGTTTAAAGAAAAATGGCACAAACAAACTATGCAATAGTTGTTATTTAAGACCAACATTTGTGGTCGTTACTCGTACAATGTTTCTTCACTAACGTGAGTATTTATTTCATTTTCGTTTAGTTTTTTGTTTTATTGTCATGAAATTTATGTTTAAACATGTTTTCTGTAGTAGATTCTATGTAATATTGTAATATTCTCTATGCAAAACTTTGACCAAATGATGTGTGTGAAAGTTTGTCTATGTGTGAGAGAATATGTTCAAATGAAGCAAGTATGAAGCCAGCAGTACTTTGTATTTAGGTATTACTTGCTATTGAAATAAAGCTTTTGTCATACGATATTTTTTTTTTAATTTTAAGTTAAAGAAAAAAAAACATTAAATTTCTTTTACAGTTGAAAAAATTGTAATCACAAATTTAAAAAGAATATTTTTTATTGATACTTTATAGAATTTTTTTTTTTTTAAAATGCTCCCCCCTGTGTCACCCCACCCCCATCCCCCCTGCCCCCCCTTCCACCGCCTCTGTACTGTCTGTGTGAAATGCAAGGCTGTCGTCTGTACCGACTTTTGTATTTTGAAATATTTTTATATTGTCACAAATATGACACGACCCAAGTTTATGTAAAACAAATGACACCTCACAAATGACACATCACAGATGACAATTTAGTAATGACAATTTTCTTTGTGTATAGAACAAGCAACTTAAAACTGTTGTAATTTTTTTTAAACATATTTTAATGAACCAATACTTTTGTTTTATTTTGCCAATGTGATATTGAATAATAAAAACAAGTCGAAATTATTTTCTTGTTCTTTCATCTTTAACTCGTTTGTCCAAGTTTTGTTTCGTTGTGTTCTTTAAAGATTAAAAACAACAACGTGATTGTTTAGACACCTTGATTAGACCAATAGTGAAGAAACAAGTCTATGTAGAGCTTCTATTTTTAGCCACAACCTAATACAGAGATCTTTTAGAAGGGGTACTGAAGGTACTTGAAGTTAGTATTTTTATATGTATATTACAGATGTAAAGAACAGGTAAACTGCCGTACAGAAATAGAACACGGAAATGCATGTAAAAAAATAAATAAGATTATCATACACCTGTCCTTAGGACAGGAAACATAAAATACGTTGCATATGCTGGGAAACAACAAAAAAAAAAAAAAAAGCAAGGAAACGAAAACATTTTCCCCCACCCCTTCACCCTGTAAGAGCTTAGAGAAAGTCATAAAACAAACACTAAACCCCCCACCACAAAATTTCAGAAAAGCACAACCTTAAAACAGCCTACCACTCATATTAGAAACAAAACAAGGAAACAATATGGTTCCCTCCCCCACCCCTCCCATCCAATGTCACCCTAGAAAGAAGCTTTAAAAATGAAGGGAGTCAAAATCGTGTTCAATAATCAGAAGACATCCTTTACAGCTCTATTTGACTCGACTGACGCATCCATTACAGTTCTATTTGACGTGTCTGACGCATCCTTTACAGTTCTATTAGACCAGACGGAAGCATCCTTTACAGTTCTATTTGACATGTCTGACGCATCCTTTACTTTCTATTTGACGAGACTGACGCATCCTTTACAGTTCTATTTGACGTGTCTGACGCATCCTTTAAAGTTTTATTAGACCAGACTGACGCATCCTTTACAGTTCTATTTGACGTGTCTGACGCATCCTTTACAGTTATATTTGACTCGACGGAAGCATCCTTTACAGTTCTATTAGACCAGACTGACGCATTCTTTACAGTTCTATTTGACGTGTCTGACGCCTCCTTTAAAGTTTTATTAGACCAGACTGACGCATCCATTACAGTTCTATTTGACGTGTCTGACGCATCCTTTACAGCTCTATTTGACTCGACGGACGCATCCTTAAAAGTTTTATTAAACCAGACTGACGCATCCTTTACAGTTCTAGTTGACGTGACGGACGCATCCTGTACTTTCTATTTGACCACACTGACGCATCCTTTACAGTTCTATTAGACCAAACTGACGCATCCTTTACAGTTCTATTAGACCAAACTGACGCATCCTTTACAGTTCTATTATACCAAACTGACGCATCCTTTACAGTGTTATTAGACGCGACGGACACATCCATTACAGACACTGTATCGTGTTAGTTGGTGTATTTACACTCGTGCTAGCTTTACAACACATTGCCGTCTTCACAAAATTTTTAAACTGTGATGTACTTGCTAAAAGAAAATTGTTCCACTGAGAGATTTGGCTGAACTGCCAGTCCTTATAAAGTGCCCGGTCTTGGGCTAATGCTCAACAATGTAGAGGGACGGCGTGGTCAGAGGCGTAGCGACCCTTCCCGGCGCCCGGGGACAAACTTTTCGATTTACACCCCCCACTCAAGATTTCGATTTTTTTTTCAAACCCATTTTGGCGCCCCCTAAGGTCGGCGCCCGGGGACATATGCCCCCCCCCCCTCGCTACGCTACTGGGCGTGGTCGTTCGACTTCTTGTCCCTAGCCAGAGTCGTAGCATGTCCCTGGGTCCACCCAACCCTGATGGGTGACTGATTTCGTTAAGGAAAGTAAAAGTTGCGGGGCATAGTATGACTTCCACATACCGAGGCCATAGGCACATATGAACTACTTCACCTACACCTTGGACCGCCAGGTTCAAAAGGGGACTTCACTTTTTTTTTCTACACCAAAGCCTCGGGTTTTATAAAGCTCTTCAAAATGACCCCAGGTTTAAAGTGTAATGTTCTAGAACATAGATCCATGTCTAAAGCCGAGATGTTCTAGAACATAGATCCATGGCTAAAGCCGAGATGTTCTAGAACATAGATCCATGTCTAAAGCCTAATGTTCTAGAACATAGATCCATGTCTAAAGCCGAGATGTTCTAGAATTACGCATCTGCCCTTATATCTTGCTACAACACCGACCACAGCCCCAGTGTAACTAGACTGTTGATATACCCCCCCCCCCCCCCCCCCATGGAGACATTAGACAACTCGCAATATCTCGGTCAGGAGCTCGACCACACTGTTGTTGTTGTTGTGTCTTCAAATTCCACACTCAAGTTGTTAGTACACACTAGTTATTTACTTGTGTACACAATAGTTATTTACTTCTGTGCACCAATATTTATTTATTTGTGTGCACCAATAGCTATTTACTTGTATACACCGCAGTTATTTTACCGAAGGGACCTCTTTCGAGTGCTGAGAATGTGGGTTTAACTATCGAAGGATGTTTACATGAAATAAAAGCGGGTAATAGGACAAAAGGGGTGAGGTGGGGACTAGATATACACTGAGGTATTGATGTCAAGCCTTATATGGGGGCAGGGGATAGTTGGGAGGGAGAGAAGAGATGTGAATATAAGGATAAAAATAGAAGGAAAACACGTTTTAATATTATAGTAAAGTTCCTCTCTAAACCTAGCGATCCATTAGGCAGATGTATTGTTTATATGTTTCTTGACCTCGGCATATGAAGAGATATTATGACCAGCCGCCTATACTTTCCTCCACGTAAATGAGGTACCCATCACGAAGCGAGATCTGAAACTGTGGCCTTCGGGCAAGCAGCCAAGTGCTCTACCATTCGTCCACGAAGTCCCTTTTTCTTTTTTCATAACATGAACGGGCCTATAACTTTTGAGTAATTTAAAAAAAAAAACATAACTTGATTTGTTGTTTAGCTGTTACAAAAATTCTGTGTTTTCTTTTTTTTTCTCTGTATTAATAATTCCAACTAAAAGCTATTTCGGTTGGCTTGTATTCTAGAAAAAGCTATTTATAAACATCATGAGGTAATGTTTTCTAGAAATAAACAGCATGCATTGTCCACGCGGTACATCACGCGATGCAGAAGACATGGCCGGCAGACTTGCTGTCATTTGAAAACAATGTTTACTTTTAGAAGCATGAAGGTCTTTTATCAGCTTTAAACAGAACCGTACATTTCTTAAAAACATTTTCAAATATAGAGATCTACCCAAAAAATATTTTCTAAATTTAATTTGGCCGCCCAATAAAAAAAAATCTGGGAAGTGGTTCAAGGTTTTTGGATCGCTTGACATTCACCGAATAAACTCCAACAAGCGATATGGGGATGGGTTTGTTCTAAAGCTATGTGCGCCGTTATGAGTATGTACGTAATTAGCTTGTGTTTAATTAACCACGAGAATTTTCCGTTACGTAGATAAATGAAGGAAATAATTCTGCGTTATGTGCCCGACAAATAAAAAAAAATAGTGTCCTTTGTCTCCGTTTTTGTAACACCATCGAAAGATTAAACTCTAGATTAACTAGTTTAATATTTTTTAAACATAAAAATCTGACATGGGCGTGTGTGATGTTAGCCGACTTACCTAAAGATATCAAGTAAATGTTTTTAAATGACGGTCATTCGTGTTTTTTTTAAATGTTAAATATCTTTTCCACCACCCCACCTGACTATAAATACATCACCGGTAAAGTAGAGTTGATCTAATTTTGAGACGAACCGTGCTGGCATCACTATACCCAATAGAATTTATAACGCTTGAATACGTGAGTTGAAAGTTCACTGGATAGAAAGTTCGAGTTTTTTTTAGTCGACTCATTTAAATCAGGATACACACAGCCAGAACTGACAGGCGCAATAGACTGGCCACCTCCCACCTCCCCCAACACACACACACACAGTTACACCCCCCTCCCCAACATATGCCCCCCCCCCCCCCAGTGAACCTCCTCAAAGATGCGATGTACTTTTAACTCGACCCCGAGCTTGTACTATCTAGACCGACTTTTGGCGGTATCAGCCGGCGGTAAAAAAAAAACTCATTTAGATCAATCAGATTTTCTTGATCCTCGCGATAGCCGGATTCTATGTCATGATTTTAATGTACACGAATTTAATTGTGTAGTAAAGATTGAAAGGGGTACATGAAGTTTTATGGTGATTTGTAGAGAAAGTAATACACATTTTTTTTTACTAAATTATGTGTGGTGTACGTGAACATGTTTGATTTTTTAAAATCTGTACATATTTACGTCTATGTTTAGCTCATGTTTCTTGCTGTTTTAAACTGCTGGGCTGTGGTAAACACAAGTGTTGACTAGAGGGGGGGATTGCGGTTTAGATCTTTCAGTAAATAAAGACTTGTCGTAGCCTGTTTGATGGATTGACGGAGATGATAGTCTAGTTATAAATAAATATATATATATATATATATATATATATATATATATATATATATATATATATATATATATATATATATATATATATATATACATATATATATATATATACATCTGGTCCAAACAGCAAACTAAGATTGTACCCTCATAATATTTTCTTAGTATTCTTCATTGTACTGTGTTTATTGTACAGCGTTGTTTTCGGGATTTGTCTTTCGAGTTTTTGCCGTGCTTGCCCGTGTTTTTCCGTGCTTGCCCGTGTTTTTCCGAGCTTGTCCGTGTTTTTCCGAGCTTGTCCGTGTTTTTCCGTGCTTGTTCGTGTTTTTCCGTGCTTGTCCGTGTTTTTCCGTTTTTCCGAGTTTGTTGAAGGGATAAAGAAATGGTTCTACAAGGAGAGGTACCTATGAAGAGATGCTTACTCGATCCAGCGCTGTAAAGATGGTGCGGTGTTTTTTTTTTAGATTCTGGGCATGTGCAGAAAAAAAAACTACCCGAAGCGGCGCCGTGGGTTCGTTCCCAGCATCTCAACCTCCTCTGTGGGTTCTTTTTTACTCAATATAGGAAAAAAGTACAAGCAAATAATTCAGGCACAAACTTTTGTGTTTTCAGTGTATAAATTAAGCCAATAATCATTATGCTTAGACATTTTTCATGTACTAGCTACAGGCTACATGCATATTTTTTTTTCCTGTAATAGCTACATGTACGTATTTTTTCCTGTAATGGCTACATGCAGTGGCGTAGCGAGGTCGGGTGTCACCCGGTGCGGCACTTAATGGTGTCATCCCTCCCCCCAGAGGCATAGAGACCCTTCCCAGGGACAAACTTTCAAATTTTCGATTTGCACCCCCCTCAAACTTTCGATTTGCACCCCCCCCCCTCAAGTTTTCGATTTGCACCCCCCCCCCCTCAAACTTTCGATTTGCACCCCCCCCCCTCGAGCATTTCTCTATATATTTTGCTATTTTTCGCCTTGGTGTCACCCCCCTAAATGGTGTCACCCGGTGCGGTCCGCACCCCCCCCCCCCCCTCGCTACGCCCCTGGCTACATGTACGTATTTTTTCCTGTACTATCTACATGTACCATTTTTCCTCTACTATCTACTAGTATCTACATGTACGTATTTTTTCCTGTACTAGCTACATGTACGCATTTTTTCCTGTAATAGCTACATGTACGTATTTTTTCCTGTAATAGCTACATGTACGTATTTTTTCCTGTAATAGCTACATGTACGTATTTTTTCCTGTAATAGCTACATGTACGTATTTTTTCCTGTAATAGCTACATGTACGTATTTTTTCCTGTAACAGCTACATGTACGTATTTTTTCCTGTAATAGCTACATGTACGTATTTTTTTCCTGTAACGGCTACATGTACGTATTTTTTCCTGTAATAGCTACATGTACTATTTTTCCTGTAATAGCTACATCTACTATTTTTCCTGTAATAGCTACATGTACTATTTTTCCTGTAATAGCTACATGTACTATTTTTCCCACGTTTTCTTTAACTTGCTTTCGCGTCCGGTTCTCCAATCAAATCTTGCGATCGATATTTCGGGCACTTCCCAGTTAGCTAGCGCGCTGAAATTTTCAGGGAAGCTTTGTTTCCGATGACCATAGAATATCCAATTGTTATTATTACTAAATTGATCCATGGAAACATTTTATTGAGCATTTTAGACCGCTATATAATTGTAGTAAAAACGTGGGGGAAAAGGGGACATAACCCAGTAACTGTAATTTGATGAAAACAAGGTTCGGTACTCTCCCTCTTTTTGCTTACTGAGTATTGTTCACACGGTGGTAACAACTGTTGGCCATTATGGGGGAGATGATATGGTCGAGTGGTTGGGTACACGATTGCTATCCCACTCGACACGGGTTCAAATCTATGTGTTCTAGCCAGTAACGTATTCACACAACGTGTTTTTTACGAGTTGTCTTCGTTTACCCAAAAAAAGTGAAAAGATAAAATCGATAGCAAGATTTTAATGCAAACAAACAGACAAAGACTAAAAAGTAGAAAATAATAATCATTAAAAAAGTTTTTAAAAAACCACGTTTTCTGATTGAACTAAAAAGTAGAAAATAAAAGCTATAGATCACAATAATGCAAGCGATCACTCTACTATAAGCGATCAAAAACGTGGGGTGCCGTGATTTTCTTACAGTTTCTAATACTGTTGACTCTCTACAAGCTCCCTAATAAAAGTCAATAGCATTATCTAATCAATAGTAATATAACTTTTACTTCGGCGCCCCACGTTTTTCATCGCTTATTAGTAGAGTGATCGCTTGCATTATTGTGATCTATAGCTTTTATTTTCTACTTTTTTAGTTCAATCAGAAAACGTGGGTTTTTTTTAACTTTTTTAATGATTATTATTCCTGTAATAGCTACATGTACTATTTTTCCTGTACTATCTACATGTACGTATTTTCCCCTGTATTATCTACATGTACGTATTTTTTCCTGTACTAGTTACATGTACGTATTTAGGAAACCGTTGCGCATTAGCCAGACCGCAAGCAGAAGTATTCCACTGCTGCTAAAATGGACTAGTGGGTCATTGCCATAGTCCCTGAACCGCTGAGTCCTCTAAAACTGGGCGGTACAGGCGGGGCAGGGAATGGAGTGTTGACTGACCTTTGGACGATCAGGCAGGCAGACGATACCGGGAAGGGGGGGGGGGAGGTCTCTGGCAGACATTTATATTTTTTATTTCAATAATTTTTTTTGTTGTACCTAACTAGACCGGAACTAGAGCTTGTTTACGACTTGGGTATATATATATAAAAAGATTGAATTACGGTGATGGGCGCCGACATTGTAGGTCAAGGTGGGATGGGTGTGTCGTGCCCCACCGCTCCCCCTTACCCCGACAGGCAACACTAAATAAAAAGTTGAAATATTGATATGGTGTGGGATATCGAAACAATTAAAAGTAAATATCTTAAGAATTTTTGTGAAGGATTATATAACATAATATGACTATGTTTTTTAAATAACGAAGCTGTGATAATATAATTAGTATGAAAAGAACACTCCCCTTAATATCTAGTCTGGGTTCTAGAGGATAACTGTACGGCTGTTTGTAGCAAGTCAAACGTTGCTAGACTCAATCAATCATTGTTTTTTCTTTTGGGGGGGGGTGTGCAGCATTGGCGGAACTAGAAAAAAGGGCCACCCCGCAAAATTCTTTTTAGCCCACCCCCCATATATATATATATATATATATATATATATATATATATATATATATATATATATATATATATATATATATATATATATATATATATATATATATATATATATATATATATATATATATATATACAAACAAAAATACGAACATATGATACTCATTACTGGCCTGTTCGGGTTTTGAGACAAAAATAAAATTTCAATTAAAACAAATTACAACATCATGTCATGTGTGTAGGTGCGTTAGTTAGTGTGTTTTGTGAAAATTAGTTTTATTTTAAGTCTGCTGTAAGACCTCATTCTAGTCGGTATAAAGAATATAAAACATGAAAGCTTTGTAAAAGTAATGGTGTCTTGTGTTATGTTTATTTATTTTTTTTGTATTTATATTATTAATTTTAAATTCATTTCCTTTTTGTACTTTATCATTCTTTAGTCAATACTTTATGATAAATAATAATTAAGAGAAATAATTCCTTTTTTAATTTGTTTAGTACAAATCTATTAAAAGGAGCTTATGAGCATCCCTATTTGACTATTTAAAAAAGGGAAATAAGTCATGGAAGTGGTTTGAACGTTTACTTATCTTTGATAAGTTTGATTGTAGGAGAAAGAGGACTCGGCTTTCAATGTGGTTTAAAAACAAAGGGAAAATGATATACATGAGCCTGGGGTGGTATAGAATAAAGATAAGGCCTTTTGGCCGATTCTAGTCGGAATAAGATACGCATGCGATACGCATGCGCAATGGAGAGAAACTACGACTTAGCGGCGATGTTTTCGATGGTACTGCGCATGCGTGTGTTTACAACTGCAGAACCCTAATACCAACCCTAATCCTATCCTTAACCCTATCCCTAACCCTAGCCCTAATCCTATCCCTAATCCTATCCCTAACCCTAATCCTATCCCTAACCCTATCCCTAATCCTACCCCTAACCCTCATTCTAGCCCTAACCCTAGCCATAGGTCACTGCGCATGCGCAGAACTATCTTTTGGCGAAAAATCTTATTCCGAGTAGACACTTCGTAAAGATAATCCAACCGCAGCTACGGTAATCTTTTTGCAAAACAACCATCAAGTCAAAAATGCTATAAAATTATTTTTTTTAACTATAACAAAAAAATTTTTTGGTCGGCTGTGGGCCCCTAAATGGCGTGCCCCCCCCCCCCCCCCCCGCATTGCGGGCTGTGGCGGCACTGTAGTTCCGCCCCTGTGGTGCAGATTGTTGGATATGGGACGGAGTGGTCTAGTGGTAGAGAACTGGACTGCTAACCCGTAAGTATCGAGTTCGAATCCGGGTTCATGTCAGTAGACCGACCCTGAGTCCACCGAACTCTGATGGGTACCTAACTCACGTTAGGAAAGTATGCCGAGGTCACAGAAACAAGTGAACTCTACTTCAGACCGTCAGGTTTGAAAAAGTAAATTTACTTTTATATTAATTGTTGGGTGCATATTATTGGGTGCTAATTGTTAGGTGCCAACTGTTGAGTGAAAATTGTTGGGTGCTAACTGTTAACAGCAAGTTTTTGCGTGTAAACCGTTGAGTAAAAATTTATCCTAAAAGGAAAGGCAGTCAAAATAAAGGCTCACTTAGATTTGAAGGCCACGTTTTTAAAGCAGAAAAAAGTACTTATTAATTAATTTAATTACCTTATGACAAAATTGTTCATGTAACTGTGGCAACATATTAACCAATTACCTTCTTGATAATTTTCTAAACATTCCACCAAAAACCGATACTTATATCAACAGTATGTAGTACATGTCCACACAACAACCTGACTTATAATTTATTCGCCTAGTTTTAAAAGTGTATTCAAACATATTTACAGGCACAAAATATTTTTCCCACAAACTTTTATTTATACCCATCTAAAAAAAAAACAGGATAAACAACACACAACGTTCATTAAATATGTTTTGACAACATTATCGTCCAATCTTTTGTTACGTAACTTTAATATCTTGACACCCCCCCCCCCCTCCCCTTCGCCTTCTCTAGCCACTATCAACAGTCGTTTATTTCTGGTGATTGAAATGGGGGCAGGCGTTATATCAGTGCTATAAATAAAGGCTAAAGTAATAGGGATGAAAGTCCACGCTTAAAGTGCAGGCTGCTTCTTGAATTCATTTTGTTTGTGTCTCCCACTTCCGAAATGAATGAAAGTAAAACAAACAGGCATATTTTTGTTACCTGATAACTTTGTTGATTTTAATTAAGGCTTTTTGTTTTTCAATTTTTTTTCCACTAATATTTTGCGTACAAACTAAATATTTAAATGAGAAATTAAAACGAGAAACGGGGAGTAACTCAACATCACATTGTGGGAGAATGATCTCCCTAAAGTGCGCTGTGAGTAACCTTGAACTTGAACCAGCCCCGCCATGTTTTCCTCGACCTCAACAAGTTTCCCGGAAATGTGAGCTTATTGATTTGGCACAATTTGACATCTGTTGTTTGTTGAAAGTGTCGTAACTTCATTTTTAAATTTCTTCAAAAGTCCATAAAATTTATAGATCTAGATAACTTTTTAAAATTACCAATCTTTAAACCATAGTCGGTGATTTCATGTTTTAAAATATCGATATTTAAACCTTCAATACAATAATTAAAAAATAAAAATCCTTAATTTTACAGTTTACTGTATTTTATACCAAAAGTGGAGATAACACGATTAAGTTTGGTGAGATGCGTTCTCAGATGTTTACAAACATGAGAACCGACCAATGAAAACAAAGTAAAAATTTCATTTCAGACCTAACGATCCACAGGGTAGTTCTGTTTTTTGACTTAGGCATATGAAGGGATAGAGTGGTCAGCACTATGCCCAGCCGCCTGTACTTTCACCAGCGTAAGTCAGGTACCCTACTCATCAGACCTAGTGACTCGGTGACGTCTCATAGATTGTTAGCAGTCGAGTACGATACCACTCAACCACGCCGTCCTAAAAGAAACTTAAAAAATAAAAATCTTCACAACTAATATTAGAAGTAAAATTCGTATATTCGTGTAGGTGATTGTGTTTTTTTTTAGGGTACAGCATGGTCTTTAGGTAGACCACACGACTGCTTACCTGAAAGTGTGGAGATCGTGGATCGTCCCCTGAATGAACAGCCTCCCTCCCCCGTCCCCCTACTTATGTGCTCCATCGTTTTTTACTTATAGGTACCCACCAAATAGATAACAAGGCAATCAGAAGAAATTGGGAGAAATAATTAACCCACAAATGCATACCGTTGCAGAGCTGAAACATACTATTTACCTTCCCATTCACAGAAGAAAAAAAAACATCGTGAAATACGAATTTCATTTATTCTTTGGAAAAAAAAACACAGAGGCAACATTAAGAACTGGTTAGAAAATTTATTTAAAACTTGGACCTTGCCATACCCTCCCCTTCCCCCTTGTATTTTCTTTTTTTTTTTTTTTTTTTTTTGTATCTTCTGGTTTGGTTTTGAACTCTACAGCTATGTGAAAATTAGGGTTAACTAACTTTTGCATCTAACACAGTAACCACTTAGTGTGATACAAAAGGGTGAGTGATGTATCAGATGAGAAAGGCCCTTAAAAGAAACTTTCCCATGTCATAACACCGGTGTCGTATTACAAGGGGAAACTACTCACCACTGACATACATCGATTACGTGCCCTAGAAAAAAATATTTAAAAAATATATTTGTTAGAAAGAAAGCTAATAAATATTCAAAAAATATTGTGTTACTGTAAACTGTTATTGTTTGGACAGAAACACAAATATTTGGGTTAATTAAACGTCGCTTTAAGGAAAATATTTACGAAATGAAGAAAAAAATGCATCCTTATGTGAAGGTCATTTGTTGCTTTTTCGAGGTACCCGTCATACAGATTTTGTTGAGCTGGATCCTGGTTGTACTTGGCTATTTCCATGGTAAACGTCCTGTATAGTTCCTGGAATTTCATGATCACACCCACCCACGCGCACACACACACACCACCCACGCGCACACACACACCCACGCGCACACACACACACACACCCACACCGCTTATTGGGAATAAAATCCTTTTCCTAGCGAGTTAAGTGATAGGTTTACGTTCAAGAACGTAAGACTTATTTTCAATGTTCATCATTTTTTTTTTACTCAAACCGGCACATAGTTACACCAAACTCATTTTTAACATCTTTGCTTTTCTGTGATTTGTGAATATAATAAAAGACATTTTCCTTTTTTTTTTTAAATTGTATGTGTGGTTTATTAAAACATGCGTTTGAATAGGAGCTCAACTATCTAGAATGGTTGGCTAATGGTGTTAACACAAGTGTAGTCATTCTTATGAAACACAGCAGAAGGTAGCAGTTTAAAATCTGGTTGGAGAGTAAATACTTAGATTTATATCAGCAATGCCATCGTGCACTGTATCAGATATCCCATTGTGCAATATAGCAATAGATCGTGCAAGATATTAGCTATCCCATCTACAATATATAAGATATCGTTTAGAAAAATAAGGGTCATTGTTATAGGCCTACGAATAAACTGTAATTACTTGAGTGAAAAAAAGTATTTAGTTAAGAAAAGGTTGGAATGCGCCATGGGGGTCATCCATAAATGACGTCATGCTTTTTGACGATTTTTACCTCTCCTCCGTCACAAAATGCCAGACCCCCGCCCTAAAATGACATCCCCCCTCAACCTACAACCCCCCTTAAATTGCAGTTTTTTTTTAAAACATCGATATTTTTCAAAAATCTTGTCTGAAATCTGTTAAAACAGAGTATTTTAAGCGATTCCTATTACAATTTATTAAAACAGTTTTCTAAAACGCGAAATCTAATACTACTAAAAGTCAAGTTTGTTTACATGTTTGAATATTTATTTGTTTTTTTGTTTGTTTGTTTGTTTGTTTGTTTGCCTGATCGACTATTGTGATATGTTTGACTCTATCTGGAGAGCTGTAAAATAGTATGTAGGTAGAGAATAATTTTTTAATGCAGACAGACTGTTAATCACAAATTTATTTAAAGACGTTAATTAATTTATTGATTTATTCATAGTTAAATTAACCGTATTTTTTTAAAAATGTTAATACTTTGAATAAACTTTGTGGGGATAGTGACGTCCCTTGATGTGTTTACATTTTTGGTACAATAAAAATGGCGGACTCCATCATTGACTTTGTGGCCCATTCAAAAGTTTAACGCGTTACAAAGCTAATTTTCTGCCGGCTATAACTTAAACAATACGTCCGTTTGCTGTATTTATTACGTTCCAACACTTATATCAATTTTCAACTGTCTTTTTCATTTAGTTTTACGATAAATTTCTCTAGATCTAAAGATCAGCTGTCGAGAATCTAGCCTAGGCCCTAGATTGGCCTAGATTCTAGATCTAAGATCTAGATTCTAGATCTAGATCTAGGTCACTAGACTCAATGTAAATTCTACATCTAGAATCTATTTCGGGCCTTAATTATTTTATATAAATCTTTGTTTAGCTTCAATGATCATCTAATTCGAGAATACATGGGATTTTTTTATCTAGGTTTTATATCTAGATATAGTAGGATTACTCAGTAACTTGGAGGCGTGGTCGGCTGCTAACAACAATATGGCGTACGGACCGGACGAATGACTTCCTATCATTTTTAGGCCATGTTTACCACGAGCAAAATAACGGGTGTTCACATTATTTAAACATGGTATAGGTGGCCAGGGCTAGATATGCCAGAAAAGCATTTTAAAATTTGCTTTGGAGAATGAAGGCTACATTTTAAAGCCAGTGTCATAAACATTAATAGAACTTTTTTTTTTTTACGTTTTCAATTATTTTTTCTTAAGCCCTATATGTGAATGATAAGGTTGACTATCAGGACCTCGCGGGGCACAGGGCACGTGAAGTAGGGTTCATCTGTTTCTTTGTCCTAAGCAAATGAAGGGATAGTGTGGTCAGAGACATGCTTGGCTGGAATCGTTTTTGTTGTCTGAGACTTGGCGGGACACTGGGCAGGTGAAGTAGAGTTGAGTAGGTCACATGTGACGTCAGTATATGAAGGGATAGTCCGAAATCGGTGTTTTCGGTGTTTTTAAAAGATAAGAAACATATTTTTGAATGTGGGGTCTGTTTTTTGTGACTATAAGTGACACTGCAGTAGCGTAGCGAGGAGGGGGGGGCGGGAGGGAAGGGGAGGCGGGGGGAGGTGGAGGGGGGGTGGGGGGGACATATGTTGGGGCGCCAAAATGGTTTGGAAAAATAAATTGAAAGGTTGAGGGGGGTTCAAATGGAAAGTTTGAGTGGGGGGGGTGCACATCAAAAGTTTGAGGGGGGGGGGGGGTTGAAAATCGAAATCTTGGGGGGGGGGGTTCAAATCGAAAAGTTTGTCCCCGGGCGCCGGGAAGGGTCGCTATGCCTCTGAGTGACAGACGTGATGTTTTTTGATGGATGACCCCCGAAACCCACAGTTATCCAACGGATGACGGGTATTCTAGTAACATCTAAAATTCGTTTTCTAACATTTCTTTTTTATAATGCAAAAGTGTGACGACGCACCGTCTGACCCCCCCCCCCCCCTCACAAAATTACGGACCCCCTCACCCCTATCAATGTGACGTCATTTATGGACGACCCCATGATTAAGTTGTTTTTAAAAGAAGACACAGTGATACAATTTGGGGAACTGTTGAGATTAAACCGTGTGAGGTGTAAAAGGGGGGGGGGGGGGTAATCTTAAAGGGCGTGATTTCTATAATATATATATTTCAAATATTTGGGGGGGGGGGAGGGGCTAGTAAGAAAGTCTCGAGTTCGAATCAAATCAGTAGAACGTCCCTGAGTCAACCCAGCGCTGATGGGTACCTAACTCACGTTAGGGAAAGTTAAGGCGGCAAAGCATAGTGCAGACATTATCCCTTCATTTACCTTGGTGAAGTAACGTATGAACTCAACTTCATGTAGGCCGACCCAACATATCAAATCATTAGGTCTAGAAACAATCTTTATGTTGGAGGGGGGGGGTGGGTGGGTCGTAGAAATTAGGTGGTGGTAGTATAAGGAAATACTCTTATCATTTACCAAGGGTACGTATGGGTCAAAACTATCTCTTTGTGTTACATTCTAGGTACACAATCTCTTAGTGATAAAAAGTTACATACTAGAAAGCTCAGTTTATAAATAACTCGTATTTCAAAAGAACTAATTAACAGCGAAACTCACTTTTTAAATATGATCCTCTACCCATAACTAATTAGCAGTTCAGTGCGCATGTCCATGACCTGTTGAACTCTCGCCGAGTACAGCTCGGCCAAAAAATATTCACCTACCTACACTTCAAAGATCTTATCAAAACAGCAAAGCATTTTTACATCACTTGCGGTTTTAAAAAAATGCACCTAAAAAAATGAAAGCTTATAGCCTATAACTATAAAGCGATATTATTATTAGTTACAGAACTGTATGTGCGTCATAACGCGCACTTTAAATTTTTAACAGAAAAAAAAACTACTTTTGGCAACCATATTTGTTTTTGACGTCATCATTCACTATAAATATAATTAAACATACCTAACCGCTTTTTTTTTCAAAAGAAAGAGAGAAAATGTATTAATAGACAGCTAATCTTGAACCCAAAGTTTCGAATTCAGCTCACTGTTAGCACGCGCTCAAAGAACGATAACCTTGCAAAATGTTACAATTTAAAAAAAAAAAAAAGCTGAAATGATATATTAGTCAGCTGGTAGGCGAGTCCATGTGCTCAAGGACGTCTGAAAACCAGAGCAGCTGTTCACGTCTGCACGTCGTTTGGAGCTATTTACATTACAAGGTCGTAATCCAAGTTTGGCAAGGTGGGTGGAGGAAGCATTTCGGTCAAAACTTAGAAGTGAAGCATAACTTTTTTAATAAAAAAAAAACCAAAAAAAAAACCGGTCAACTTGCAGATTCAGGTTTTTAAAAAGCTCTGCGCATGTCGGGGATTGTGTGGGGAGGGGGCACACGTTCCGCTCCATAACTTTTTATCTCTAAATATGTTAAGATTTTTATTTAGTTCACCATGTCTGTATGTTTGTGGCTAGCCTTGAAACCCAATTTTGACCAAATTCTAATGCAGCAAATGTTTTCAAACTCAGCAGTGTCTTGTATTGAGAGTTAATCTTTGAGTGATCTTAAAGTTAAAGGGGGGTGAATTTGTTGATAGGGGAATTAACAAGCAAACATTGTAATTAATGATATTTATTGAATAAAATAAAGAAGTATCAAAACATGTTTGAAACAAATTAAAACAGATTTTTTTATGAATGTTAAAAATCTATCAAGTTAAGACTAAACTGTACAGTGTATGATGTGTGGAGCATCTGTGTGTGGTGTGGCTGGCCCCAGTCTACATTGTGTGGGAAGACAGGCTTAGTCAACATTGTGTGGGAAGACATGTAGCCAGAGCACTCAATCTTTCTAAAGTCTCAGACTAGATCATCATACAGATGATTTGTGCCTGAAAAAAAGACAAAATAACTCTTTAACCCAGGCAGTGTGCACTATCAATGGTCGTATCAATCTCCTTACACACTTGTGTAATAAAGCTTACATCAGCTGACAGCTCTCAATAATCTACTGAAATCTATTGTAACTACCCATCTATTTGTTTAAGTGTGGTGAGAATGACATGTATTTCAACTCTAAGACATTAGCCCACTCTGTCAGCTATTTCATAATTCGTTGATAGAAATCTAAAGCACCCTTTTCGAAACTGACAATCTATGAGGCAAGTGGAGTAGAGTCAGAGTTTCTTCCAGGCATCTTTTCAAAGAAAGAATACCGCCCCCCGAACGAAATGGAATTTATATAGAAAATATATACTTTTAACAGTGTCCGCCCCCCGAAAATTGTTGTCTGCCCCCCCCCCCCCCCGAAAATTTCAAGTGCACCCCCCCCCCCCCCCCCCCGTAGAATAAAGTCTGGAAGAAACACTGAGTAGAGTTCACCTGTTTCTGTGACCTTGGCATGTGAAGGGATAGTGTGGTCAGCACTATGCCCAGCCACCTTTGCTTAACCTAACATGAGTTAGGTACTCATCAGAGCTGGGTGGACTCAAGGACATTCTACTGACTTGAACCTGGTTTGAACTTGAGACTTGGGTTAGCAGTCTAGCACTCTAGAAGTTAAGACCTAGCAATCATACATACATGTTGGCCTATATATTAAATGTGAAGCTAAATAGAGATTACTATGCTGATGACTCTTAAGCCAATTACAAACCCTGAACATATTTTGTTTCAAGTACAAACGGGATTTTTAAAAAGAATTCTTTGCAGTACTTTTAATTAGTAATTTTAAAAGTGCAGATATTTTAAAATTTACTCTCAAGTAATTTATATACAAAGAAAGATAACTCAGGTATGTGTAAGATGAAAAAGAATATAGTGGTTGTGTCCCATGAGCGCTGATTTATTTCAATAAAATAAAAATATATGTAATTTAACTAGCGAGTTGCGCAGCTTGCGCCGTGACCTTTGTTGCCATGGTAATCATGGCTGTACCTTGAACCTAAATTCCATGTTTCCGGTTGACCATTGCTAATTAAGGCCGTGTCGCTTAAGGCGCTACCACAGCACACCTGATCTACGCATGACACAGTGCGCATCTTTGTTTTAACCTCAAGAGGATTTAGATTCCAAGCCTATTTTAATTTTTGGATCTCGTTTATTATCTTACAGAGGAGCAATGTGCTGAAATATAAGGTAAGAGTCTATAAATAATAAGGCACTTAATATTTAGAAATAGATGCCTAAATGTTGAAAATAGTAATAATTGGGTATTGTAAAATTAACCTATATTTTAAAATTACGATTTCAAAGGTCCGCAAGCCTAGGAAGGCTGGCCGCGAGAGAGCCTTAATTTCGCGCCAAATTTCCTGTGATTCTTACATTATTAAAATATCGCATTACTTGATATCTATGATATTAGTATTAGCCTACTATATAAGGCCCTAAGTAGCCTACATTTACTAAATTATTACGGTTGATTAGGACAATTAGGTCTAGACTCTACATTAATTTAATTTTAAGATTTTTACACAAGTAGGCTTAAATTTTGATGTAGATTTCTAGATCTAGACTCAGAAAATAGAAACTCTTGTAAGTACTTGTAACTCTAGTGTACTCTAGGGCTAGGGTTATGACTCAAATAGGCCAGGATCTAGACTTCTAGATCTAGATGATATTATTAATAAGATAGCCTAATAAATTCTGGATTTAGAAAAACGAATCCAGATTACTAGATCTAGCACTATTGATCTATAGTAACTAGACTAGATCTAGATCAGACTAGATTTAGAATTTAGATCTAGATCTAGTAAAAAATAATCTAGCTTTAGTTAGGCCTAGATCTAGTTTAATTCTAGATCTAGAATCTAGATCTAATTTAATCTAATAGGACCAACACTAATTTAGATCTAGATTCTAAAATCTAGATAAGTTAAATTAATTTATATGTGTTCATCTCATTAGTAATTATGCATTAACTTGATTAAGTACTAAGTTAAGTAATATAAGTAGGCCTAGGCCTATACCATTTCAGTAATTACTAATTAGCCTATTTATTTTAATGCAGTACATTTAGATGAACATAATCATTTAATCATTATGTTTGATTAGGACTCTACATTAATTTTTTAGTTATATTTTTACACGTTTTCAGTTACAGCAATGTTTTTATTTTTGCCGAAACTATTCTTAGATTCTATTTCATACAAACAAGTACTAGTCTAGATCTCTAGAACTTGTAAAAATTAAAAATAGTGAGACATTGTTAAATGGTTAAGAATAGATTTAGACTAGTTCAGGTATAATTCTCCATCAAGTAGGCCTATATATTTAAATTAATATAGGGCCTAGGCCTATGTATGTATATATCTATAACTAGGCCTATATAATAATATAATTTTATAAAGCCCTATGCCCTTAGACCTCTTTATTAAGGACAATTTTAGTACTTGATAATTTTATTAATATTAATTTATTTCTAGACTTGTGTGCCTACAACTTGGGTTAATTTGTTTTCTTTGTACATCTTGTGTACTTATAGGCAAGACCAACAATGTGTAAAGAGGATTGCTAATGCAATCAGAAACTTGATGGCTGAGATAAAGCGGCTGAGGAGAAAAGAGGCTCGTGACTGGAATAGGTTGGTGGAACTTGTGTACAGCCCTTTCTATGTTCAACCAATGTCTCAGGTGGAAGTACATTTAGTAAGTATGGAGACTGAATTTATTTCTAATTTTTATATTTATTTTATTTACTTTGCAATATGTTGTGCTAGATATATATTTTGTGAAATGGTCTGCTAAATTCTAATTCCATTTGCCCTTCTCTTTTCAGGTAGTTTTCATGGAGAATGATGTGGCTGCTCGCACATAACTAAAATCTACATTCAACTGCTTGCAGATCTCAAGAAGCCTGGGGTTCCCGTGCAGCGCAGCAAGCACTCAGGCTGATTGGGAAGTTAATTTCTGGTCCTTCGATAAAGCTCAGTTACAACCACACAATGTGGCGATCAAATGTACTCTGTTTCTTAAAGTCATGGAAGCGTTGTTGACTTCTACTGAGCCTTTCTTGGTGCGACAGCTGGAGAGGTATCTGATGGGAAATCTGATTGGTGTCCAGCTGACTCATAAGTGGGAGCAAGGTGATCAGGGTGTGTCGCAATACAGTGGAAGGATTATTAAAAGGGTGCCAGCAACAAAATAAAAGTCTGCTCTTTACACCATAAGCTACTGGGCAGAGGATGAGGATAATGTTGAGGATTTCAGTCATCTGGCAGAATCACTGGTTGTTGACTTTGTAGGAATCTTGTTTTTCTTTCTGAATGATAGCTAATCAGAATTTCAGAGTACTTCTTTCATTTTTAGTATACAAATGAACTTTATTTTTTAAACATTAGTGTTTTTGTAAATTGTTACTGAAAAAAATGATTGCTGTGAATTGTAAACTTATTTTGAAAACTAATACTAACAATGTTTATAATTAAGTTTAGTTTTCATAGTGTAAAAAATAATTACCTTTTAATTAATTACTTAACTTATTTTTCAGGGTAATTGAAATCAGCTAGATAATCCTAGAATCAGTAGTTAATGTGCTTCAAAAATGTTGGTCCAAACTAATTTATCACACTAGTACTAACGCTTTTTAAAATGTATTTTTTTTCCTCAGATGTGCTAATTGTATCTAAAGATTAATTATAATTGATACTTTAGAAAATTGTTTTAACACTAAAGAGACTAAAGTGGTCCAAGAAATTTTTTCCAGCATACATTCAATGAATGGTTAGATTTACTAGTAATTATACTTTATCCCAATATTTTAATGTTTATTCCTTGATATTTAATACTACTTTTTTTCTTAAGAGGGATCGTAATGAGACGAGGCTCATTTCTTGTACTGTAGATTTGTTTCTTCACACTAATTATGATTATGTAACTGTTTTACAGAACTGTGATGGTCGTAGATTATACAAGGGCTAAATTTAGGTTGTCACTATGTAGTTTATTTCTTTGCTCTGATAAACATATGTTTAAAATTATTGCAAAAAATCTTTTTTTTTTACTTTGCCATTGTCCTAAATGTTTCTATCTTATTAGACAAAATTAAAATTCATGTGGTAATCTGATTACTGTATTTTAATACTGTGTTTCTCACATTCTAATAATTTACATTGCATAGTTTAGTAGTAATAAACACTGGTACACACTTCGACAGCTGTTTTCTTTTTATTTTGTTCTATAATTTTATTATGGCCTCTTGATATAGACACTGAAATATCAAGTAAGTGGGGGGGGGGGGGGGGGGGCCTGAGAAAGTAACGTAAAGGCAACCAGTTGCTACTTCCATTTATCATGTAATGTGTATGTAGGTCTACTCTACTTCATCTACCCAAGTAATATCGTTCATTACAATTAGATATAAAGAACGTGTGCAGTAATATGTGCTTATGCATTTCTATTATATAATAATAGTAGTAACAGTATTAAATATTAATAAATCGATTTACAATAACTAGATCTAGTTTAGTTTAAACCTAGATCTACATTATTTTTTTTTTACACGGAGTAATAAGTCAATAATAATATATGAATGGCATTAAATTAATCATTCAAATCACATCCAGTCCAGTATAACTTAGACTTTAAGCTTGATTATAATTTTTTAGTTTTTAAAAAAATGCGAATCCCGGATGATGTAATAAAATTATAATTTTTTAATTTTTCGAAAAATGCGAATCCGTGATGATGCAATGAAAAAACCATCGGTGCCAACTTTTTTGCTTATGTAACATTGACTTGAATGGCGAAGGTCTAAGCTGTTTTAGCCACGCCCACAAATTTTTAAAAGGCCATATCTTAGCTCCTAATTAAGCTAGAGACACAAAATTGGTATCAATGTGTAGGGAAAAAAATCCTGTTTTTTTGTGGTATAATTTTACTTGAAATTAGTGGAGTTTAAAAATTACGAGCAACAGCCTAATTTAACTGTTCCTTAATAAAAATGAATGCAGCATAAAAATATCATAAATATAGGTTATTTCAAATGCTTATGAAATTTAAACTAAATTTAAAGAAAGCTGTGTCAAAAGGTGTCCTTACATGGGCTTTTCATTGGTTAAAAAGCTAAGTATCTGTCCTTACATGGGCTTTTCATTGGTTAAAAAGCTAAGTATCCTCTCCCTGTGCCTTTGCTCTTGATTAAGTCCAGCATTGCTCAGAACATAGCAGGCTACATAACCACCCACAGTACTGCAAAAAATAGGTCAAGTCAGACATATTTCACTCAACTAAAATAAACAGTTTAAAACAAAAAGTTCCACCAAGGTATTTAATTGAGAGACAATGCGCAGGAATAACAAGACGATTGTATTTGTTTTAGGCTGCTGTAAGGTGAGACAGTCCCTAATAGCACTTTCAAGGGTAAAACCAAAAACAGTCTGAAAATACTATCTCCCTGTAAATAGAAGGGACATATGCAAACAAAGACTCACCCAACAGCTGGGCTATTAGTTGTGCTAATCAAACCACATGTAAACAATCACAACAAAAAAAAACCACCCAAACACAACAAAAACCCACCCAAACACAACAGACCCATCCCCCACACTTAGCAAAGACCTACCCAAACACAACAGACCCATCCCCCACACTTAGCAAAGACCTACCCAAACACAACAGACCCATCCCCCCACACTTAGCAAAGACCTACCCAAACACAACAGACCCATCCCCCACACTTAGCAAAGACCTACCCAAACACAACAGACCCACCCCCACACTTAGCAAAGACCCATCCAAACACAACAGACCCATCCCCCACACTTAGCAAAGACCTACCCAAACACAACAGACCCATCCCCCACACTTAGCAAAGACCTACCCAAACACAACAGACCCATCCCCCACACTTAGCAAAGACCCACCCAAACACAACAGACCCATCCCCCACACTTAGCAAAGACCCACCCAAACACAACAGACCCATCACCACACTTAGCAAAGACCCACCCAAACACAACAGACCCATCCCCCACACTTAGCACCCACCCAAACACAACAGACCCATCCCCCACACTTAGCACCCACCCAAACACAACAGACCCAGCACCACACTTAGCAAAGACCCACCCAAACACAACAGACCCAGCCCCCACACTTAGCAAAGACCCACCCAAACACAACAGACCCACTCAATCGCAAAAGACCCACCCCTACATAAACCAACAAAGACCCACCCAATCACAACAAAGACACCCTCCATATAAACAAAGACCCACCCAATAACAGCACCAGTAGCTGTGGAACTGAGAACAGTTTTCAGGGGCCGCCCCAGGTTAATGAGGCCCAAGCCTACAGCAGTAGAAATAGTGTACTCCCACACAGTGGACTCATTCCTGTAGGCAGCTATGGCTTGAGACAGATGGCTGGGGATCCAGATCACAAATATAACGCATCAAACAGTGACTTTACGACACAATAGTAATACAAATAAGATGGCTGGGGATCCAGATCACAAATATAACGCATCAAACAGTGACTTAAGGACACAATAGTAATACAAATAAGATGGCTGGGGATCCAGATCACAAATATAACGCATCAAACAGGACACAATAGTAATACAAATAAGATGGCTGGGGATCCAGATCACAAATACAACGCATCAAACAGTGACTTAAGGACACAATAGTAATACAAATAAGATGGCTGGGGATCCAGATCACAAATATAACGCATCAAACAGTGACTTAACGACACAATAGTAATACAAATAAGATGGCTGGGGATCCAGATCACAAATATAACGCATCAAACAGTGACTTAAGGACACAATAGTAATACAAATAAGATGGCTGGGGATCCAGATCACAAATATAACGCATCAAACAGGACACAATAGTAATACAAATAAGATGGCTGGGGATCCAGATCACAAATACAACGCATCAAACAGTGACTTAAGGACACAATAGTAATACAAATAAGATGGCTGGGGATCCAGATCACAAATATAACGCATCAAACAGTGACTTAACGACACAATAGTAATACAAATAAGATGGCTGGGCATCAAGATAACAAAATAAATATGAAATAGTGACTAGTACAACATAATTTGACAAAAATCACAATGTAAAGAACTAAAGTGTACTATTGAGTTATTTTGAAATCTACACCTTAATATGGACACAAAAATCTGACAAAACATACCATGCAACGATATAATTTAACAGTTTCTAATTTGTCTTACACCTAAAGATTCTCATTTTCATACTCACATGAATGACAGTGAGAGTGTAGCTATCTGCAGTGTTGTTTTCATAGTTTCCTTGATGATATAGTTTCTACCAAGTACCTCCTTCTGCAAACATAGTAACACACAGATTGGTTATCTCCCTTCAATGTCAGTAAATGTTTACTGAACCAAGTCTTCCCACACAAGGTTGACTGTGGCAAGTCTTCCCACACAAGTTTGACTGTGGCCAGTCTTCCCACACAAGGTTGACTGTGGCAAGTCTTCCCACACAAGTTTGACTGTGGCAAGTCTTCCCACACAAGTTTGACTGTGGCCAATCTTCCCACACAAGGTTGACTGTGGCAAGTCTTCCCACACAACGTTGACTGTGGCCAGTCTTCCCACACAAGGTTGACTGTAGCCAGTCTTCCCACACAAGGTTGACTGTAGCCAATCTTCCCACACAAGTTTGACTGTAGCCAGTCTTCCCACACAAGGTTGACTGTAGCCAGTCTTCCCACACAAGGTTGACTGAAGCTAGTCTTCCTACATACATATGTACACCAGCATACACTGTAGGCTAAATTTTAGCCTAAACTTGATAGATCAAAAAATCTACAATGCCATTGGGGATAGTTAAGTAAATTAATGTTTTAAACTAAATAGCTTAACAGATTCAAACATAATTTAAACCAGATTTTTAAAAAGAACACAGCTTCATAATTTTATTAATACATCAGGACCAAGTATAAAACAAAATCTTCTAAATTATATGGTTAATTTTAAATATTAAAATCATTATCAATCACTCACAGTAATTCCTTTTAAAACAGCTTCTGATTTAGATGCAGACTTTTCTGCTTTTCTTTTATTAACCTCCAAAGTAGCAGAAATAGCGCCATAGATAATGCCTAAAAATATACTGCGTCGAAGCATGGTATTCATTTCTTGGACATCCGGTTGCAAGAAGCCTGTTTCATTGCTGTGAATAAAATAGGAAAGAGACTTATTCCAATTATTACAATACCCTGTAGGGTAACTAAGACTTGTATGATGAGGATCCTGGATTCACATTTGAAACCAACAAACAATTGCTGTCAATAACAGTAATATCTGTTGATGGGGGAAAGGGTGAGGTTAAATCATTGGGAAAACAATCATTTAAAAAATAAGAACAAGTATTCATAAACATAATTTCAGCAGCTAAAGGTTATTTGTTATATTTTAGCAAATATAGTATTCATAAACATTTAGGCTCTGGAGAAATTTATATTAAATAATTTTATATTCAAATCATTACAATTGCCTACTTTAAATGTTTGGAAAATCGTATTTACTAGATAAATGTAAACAGATCACGTCATTGCTAGAGGTATTCTCGAGTAAGTTCCTTTGGCTGGAGTTTGTAAGACATCCCTTAGTCCACAAGCTATAATGGGTACCTAATTTCAGTTGAAGAAAGTAAATACGATCGGGCATAATTTATTATTATATGCCAATGTATAATAAAAAGAAGAGCGCTACTTTATTAACCCTTTAGAATGTAATGTCTGGAATTTGAATTTTTAATGTTACTTATATTTATAAACAAAATGTCTGTATCTACTATATCTTTAGCTTATATATTATGTAGACAGTGAATACTAACAAAGCAAACATGATTTTCAGCCTATCAAATCCAGTCTCTTTCTCCAGCCATTTGTTTATCTCATTGCTGTAACTCATTTGTTTACCACTTGGGGGCGCTAGTGAGCCAGGCAGCATATCCCCTTTATTCTTCTCTAGCGAGCAAGGCATTTCCCCTTTATTCTTGTCTAGCGAACAAGGCAGCATATCCCCTTTATTCTTGTCTAGTGAGCCAGGCAGCAAATCTGCTTTATTTTTGTCTATTTTGCAAGGCACCATATCCTCTTTATTCTTGTCTAGCGAGCAAGGCAGCATATCTGCTTTATTCTTGTCAATTGACTCATTGGAATACGAATTTGAATTTTCACTTTTGGATGAACAACAAGCTGTTGGTAAAAGTGAACTCAAAAATGTACTGTTTGACTTTAAGTCAATAAATGTTTTGAAATTTCTAAACGGAGAGCTGCTGCTTGTGCAGTCAGGCTGCTTACAAGCTGGAAACAATGTGCACTGTGTATTGAGGAAAGGATAAAAAGGGCTGTGTGTCCGTTTGCATTGCATCTCCAAATCAAGTATTCTATTCATGATCACAAATGTTTTTCTTCAAGTTGCTTCAAGTATGGAAAAACTTGCAATCTGTCAACAAGTTTGTAAAGTCTGAGGAAGAAAATTTAAAAACTGTTTCATTATTTTAAGCTTAGTGTTCATTAAATCATTCTTACATTTAATCAAGTTCATTTAGGCATAGGGTCTTACTGACAGGGATGTTAAAAATTAGAATTGTAAATTGATTTAAATAGCTAACTACTTGTATTTAGTACTAACGATTAATATAGTTCTATAATATTAATATTCTATATCCTTCACACTCACAGTGGTTCTAGGATAACTACCACACTAGACTAGATGGTAGTAAACAATGTAAAATGATTTAATTAGGCCTAATAATATTAACGAGCCAACCCGCGGTGTATCATACGCCGCTATTTAGTTGTTTTATTTTCTACTTTTCAGTAATTCATAATTTGTGAATTCGACAGTACCAATGCTGCAACTGAAAATATTTGCTTTAAATCACTACCACCCCTTTCCCCCCAACCCCTACCCTACACCCCCCCCCCCCCCCCCGTGAAAGCAGCCTCCTCTTAGTTACCTCCTGTAAGTTTAAAATCGTTTCAAACTAAATTATCTGCCCCTAATAGACTCTACGATTTGTAAACATTTAGAGTGAACCACAGCTCACCAGATCATGTGGGGGTGGGGTGGGTAGTGATAGTGATAGAGAGGAAGAGAGGGGACTGCAAGGCGCGCGCTTGCAGCTTGTTTTCTAACGGCTCCCAGAAGAGAATTATATATATAGATAATAGAACCTTTGCTCAAAAATTTACTTTAAAAAATACACTTTTGTATTGTAGGCCTATGTAGTATGTTGTGTCATAGTTAATAGTATGAGTATGTAGGTAGACCTACTATTTATTAAATTATTTAATAAATCGGTTCATTACAAAAAACAAGGTAATTAAAAAGTCTAGTGACAATTTTAGCGCAATTTCCTTATGTTATCTAAAAATAGCTCTGTCGTAGCGTAAATCAAGAGTAGGGTTAGTAAAACCATTGGTTAGTTATTAAAACGTTTTTTATTAATTTTTTTCAGTATTTTACATGTTTTATTTACAATAGAGTTACATGACTAAAAACCATTGCGCGCCTACTGAACTTGATGGCGCAGCCATGGAACGCGATGGCCCAGCTATTGAACGTGATGACGCGTGTAGTGTGGTTGGAAAAAAATGCCTACTAATTCGGTCCAAATTTTAATTAATTCAAAAAAAATTTTGTGACTGAACGAAAGGATATTTTTGAAAACTTTATTCGGCAATATTGTTCTAAATTATGGCAGGAATCGATTGGTACATGTTTGAAGTCGCTTAGTTGTCTGGTTTCCGAGATATGGGCCAAAGACTGCTTTTTTTCGAGGTTTTTTGGCTTTTCCGGGAAATCCATGAAAGAAACCCGTAATTTTTATGGCCTATGTTCATCCTCGTAACTTGCTTAACATAATTGCTTTTGGAACTAGTCATCGATATTGCTTCGTTGAGGAGGAGATACGACTTAAAGCCCGGACACACATTCATCCATACATTCATCCATCCATTCCCAGAAATGACGAGTTAATAAACGCAATTCTCCAGAATGGAAATTGCGCTAAAAAGGAGAGGTAGATCTAGAAATGATGTAAACTAGGGCCTAAGGCATAAACTATTTGTAATGATGACTAAATAGGCCTAAGATTATTTATATTACTAATTATTAGGCCTATTAATTAATATTAATAATTATGGCCGTTTCCACTGCCTTGTATTGCTTTTTTTGTAGTAGAGTTCGTCCTTCATTATTATAAATAATTATAATCATACTTCATCACTTAAACTTAGTAACTAAGTCTATTACTAGATCTAGATCTCTAGATCTAGAATAATTTGCTAGAAGTACTTAGAAGTCTAAGTGAAATGTGATTAACTAGATCTAGATTTCTCTAGATCTACTCTAGTTTTACTGACACTGATTTGACTTTGAGTTGACTCACTAACTACAGCAGAATAGTCTGGGCTACACCGGCCGGTATGTGAGGTGCTGTTTTTTTTAATAATATTATTTATTGATGTTGGTTTTTTAGTGATAACAAAAGTGACATTTACTCTGATGGATGCCTTTGAATCAACGTCACTAGATTTATGGCAGGCCATAATTTTAAATTTATGCTTGGAATCTAGATCTAAATTCTAGACCTCTCTTGCTAGGTTAACACATTTTGTGACATCTAAATCAAACTCATCGACCAGAACCCAAATAAAAGTCGTTATACAGATTTCTAGAGTAGACTCCCTTTTTATAAACAAAAATATCAATTCGCAATTTAATAATGATGCTTTTATATTAATTACTTTTTTGACGACATACGAACAATAGCCTATAAATATAAAACAATCATAAAGTTTTCTGTAAAGTTAAAAACAATATTACGTTAACGTCAATAACTATTTTTAATAGCAAAGTGTCGATTAGTGATAGAATTTTAAGTATGGTGAGGGGTGGAATTTTAAGTAACACATTTTAACTTCTAGAATCACATTAATAGCCTTAATTCCCAATCAACCTACAGACAGGCCTAAAAAGTTTCAGAAATGTAATTATTTCTTTTCTGTTACAATAACAGAATTAACCAGCATGTCTAAATTTTATTTATTTTAAATATTAGTCTTCAGGAAAATT
>NW_026732386.1:0-32500 GCF_028476545.2 Physella acuta | reverse complement strand
GGACAAATGATCTCAAGGACAAAAGATACCAGGACAAAATATATCAGGACAAATGATATCATGGACAAATGATCTCAGACAAAATATCTCAGACAAAATATTTCACAGCAAAATGTTGATAGTATGTACAATGATTTTAGTTCATTTGAACTTTTTTTTTAATTGACTATCAATATGGTTTTATTTACTTTCTTTATGCATAATAATTGTGAATAAAATGAATTTGTTAAACTTAACAAACCATCAAAAGATTTATTTTATTTAACTTAATATTTGTAATGGCCTTTGATTTGAAAAGATAAAAATTAAAACAAACTTTCTCCTTTAGCCTGAAAGGTATGATAAATGATAATGTATAAAACAAAGTAACGGTAGCTATACAACAATAATGTTTAAAACATGCGAAATATCTTTCAAAAATGTTAATGGATCTCTAGGTTCGTAACGTAAAATTATTGTTTTTATTGCATGATCAACACAAACATAACGTTTACGTTTCTTTGCTGACAGTACATGATCACACCTCTCCAATACTAGGTGATCATGTATTTTGTGAACTCTTGCTCGACATTTTCTAACTCCGCGATGACCGCTGTTTGTCTTAAATAAGCATTTGTCACCTGATCACTAAGGTGTGAACGACGCATAACTATTGACTTTAGCTAATAGTTGTATTGTTCATGGAGGGCGGATGTCTTTCCCTTAAGGCATGTCTCTACCATCAAAGCGGGCTGCCACCTTGATACGAAGGTGTTTCTCTTTTGTTATTTCATCCTCTTTGATCTAGTTTCGTCCACCTGACATGGTTGGATTGTCTCATGTTTGGCAAGCCCGCCTACGCTGTCTATCGAACAATTTCTTTAATCTTCTATAGTAATAATCCTAATTTTAAAAGTGCAATATGATAAATTTATACGGCAAACATTTCTTACAATTATCATATGGGCCTATAAACAATATTAAACATATTAAACAAAACCATACAACAGCTAATAAAAATTGTTCAGATCAACTAAAGTCACCCAATACACTATTAAAATTTAGGTGTGAGATATTTTGTCTGAGATATTTTGTCTGAGATCAATTGTCCGTGGTATCATTTGTCCTGATATATTTTGTCCTGGTATCTTTTGTCCGTGAGATCATTTGTCCTTGAGATCATTTGTCTTGAGATCATTTGTCCTGAGATCATTTGTCCGTGAGATATTTTGTCTGAGATATTTTGTCTGAGATCATTTGTCCTGAGATCATTTGTCCTGTCACCATATATATGTGTGTGTGTTTGTGTGTGTGTGTAGTGTGTGTATGTCTCTGTGTGTGTGTGTGTGTGAAATGAAAGGAAAAACAATAAGTAAACAAATGCTAATGAAAATACAGACAGGACAAAAAAAATCAACTGATGGGAATTTAGCAAAAGAATTTATACACGTTAGCCTTTGTATTAGGTGGCTCTCTCAGTATTATCTAAGTCACTGAAGCTTGGATATAGGCGAAACATGCGAAAAACATGTGAAAAATAAACAATTCTAAATTTGTTATTACAATACCACAACCTATCCATAAAATAAACAAAAGGCAGTATTTTAAAAATTCGTGTTTTACCTACAGTGCATTTTACCAATCCATGCTAATTAAAAATTATAATATTCTTACAATAATGTCCTAAACACGTCTGTAAAAATGGCATTCACATTTTTTATTAGCATGAGTTGAATTTCTTTTAAAATTACATCCCCTGGCAAAATTCTACAAGATTTTAATTTAGTTTTTTTTTATCCTACTGTAATTTTTATTGTTATATAAACAAATCCATCCGTTTTTTAACAACAAGTAAATGCAATGAAAGTAAAAAGCACATGAGGTGTGTATTTTTACAGTTCTAAAATCTGTAGTGATGATGAAAGGAAGGGAGAAGGAAGGACTTGACACACTCAGCATTTATTATAGATGTCTGGGTAGTAGGTGATGATTGACTGGTGTTATTTATTATTTATCCGCAAGTGTGTGCAAGTGTTAGAAATTTTGAAAAAAAATAATTGAAGATTGTGGTGCAAACATTGAAACTTTAGTTTTTATAATGAAAACCAACAATTAGGCGGTAAATTTGGGGGCCCCTAAAAATCGGGGGCCCCTGGCTGCAGCCCTTTCAGCACCCCCCTTAATCCGCCACTGCCTCCCCCCCTCCCATCACACCCTTGTTTGTCTTATGAAATCTGATAGGGCATTGTGTGACACGCGAATCATCAACAATACTGTAGATAAAATCGTCTAGCTAAAAACGATTAATCTGTTAATTACATAACATAGACGCTTTCTAGTCTCCAACGCCGGGCTTAATTTTAAACACGTTTTTTTATTTCATTTCATGTTTCATATTATAACAATTCAATATAATAATAACCAATTTTGTTATAATTTTAAGGTTTCTTTCTTTATGCCTTAAAATATCAATTTTAAGTTTTAAACTATCAAATTGTTTTTCCAATCCTATCAACGTTTCAAACTGTAGTATCTTTGCTGCAGACAAGCAGAGGGAACTTTAAGTAAATATTCAAGTCAAAGACTTAGGCGTCCTGCGTGTGTACATACGGCCGTGTAAACATACCCCGAACGAGGCTACTCTCATTTCTCTACCCACATCCGTGGAGAATTAAATTTGTATTGGCGTTCATAAGGTGGTTCGTCGTTATGCTGGGGTGTCGTTTTGTTGGGGGTGTCGTTATGCTGGGGTGTCGTTATGCTGGGGTGTCGTTTTGTTGGGGGTGTCGTTATGCTGGGGTGTCGTTATGCTGGGGTGTCGTTATGTGGGGGTGTCGTTATGCTGGGGTGTCGTTATTTTGGGAGTTTCGTTGGTAGTGTCGTTAATCTGGGGTGTCTCTATGATAGAGTGTCGGTGTCGTTATGCTGGGGTGTCATTTTGTTGGGAGTGTCGTTATGTTGGGAGTATCGCTGGCCTGGAGTGTCGTTGGTCTGGGGTGTCGTTGGTCTGGGGTGTCGTTGGTCTGGGGTGTCGTTGATCTGGGGTGTCGTTGGTCTGGGGTGTCTTTCGTCTGGGGTATCGTTGGTCTGGGGTGTCGTTATGTTGGGAGTGTCGCTGGTCTGGGGTGTCGTTGGTCTGGGGTGTCGTTGGTCTGGGGTGTCTTTGGTCTGGGGTGTCTTTGGTCTGGAGTGTCGTTGGTCTTGTATATCATTTGTGTGAATGTCTTCGCGTCCTCTCGTATTGAGTGGTTAAAAAGACCAGAAATAAAAAACAACGAATATGTTCATCATTTTGACGACAGTGATCTCAACTATCAAGTTGTAACATAACAAGTGTTTGTGTTATGTTGCTGACGTCACGAATGTCTTCACTTATGCTACTGACGTCAGTGATATTTACCTGATTATTCCCCCCCCCCCTCCCCGACTCAATAATACAATAATACAATAAAGACTGGTGTTAAATTGACCTCGCAATTATAGGAATCCATTACAGTTGAATTCTTAATTACCCAAATCAATAATTCTTAAATGCAGCTTTAAAAACTATAGTCGCGGGGTTAAATAATATAAAAGGATAGATTTTCAATAGATAGATAAAACAATCGTACCATAAAAAATTACAATTAAGCCTAGTACGAAAATCTATTAAATGTATATAAAATGTCTATAAAATTGCTTGTGTTATAATGAAACTTAGGTACCGGATTTTACTTCAATCATAGACGGCTACTAAAAATACCCTACAAGCGCCGTGTGGTTGTGAGGGGGGGGGGGGGGCGAACGGGTGGTAAGGCTTGAACGCTAGGTGTGTGTGCAGAAAACCAACAATCCCCTGGACCGGTTAGACACCTTTCTATTGTCCCCCCTGATCGACGACCCGTCCGGGTTATTCACCGTTCACACGGGTTTACCACATTCATCAAACATGAACGCCACGGGTTCACGCGGGCGACCGACAAAAGCATTAAAAGGATCAGTCGCCGCGGCTCGCCTTAACGCTCCTACAAAGAGTTTTTTTTTTTCTTTTTTTTTAAATTTCTTGACGCGAAGATAGGTTTGTCACGTGATCGAGGGTTTCGAAAACTGCCGATCGCGGGGCAGTCTGGGAACGAGGCATGAGCTGACGTGTGGCTGAGAAGTTGATCGTCTGCTGAGGAAATAGGTGGAAGCAGACGCATGTAGGTCAGTGCTAAGACGTCTAGTTACCTCCCCACTTGCGACGCATGCCTGGTCTAATCGTAGCTTTTTATTCTGACCGTATCTAGATCCGCAACGTTTGCTCAGAACCCTAACGTATCTAGATCTGCAACGGTTACTCAGAACCCTAACGTATCTAGATCCGCAACGTTTAATCATAACCCTAAACATTTCTGGATGTTCAACGTTAACTATGAGGTCCGCGTGGTCGGGTCAGTTAAGCTTGTGGTTGCCGAAAAGTATCGAGTTCGAACCCCGGGGCAGATGAGAGACCATTCCAATATCAACCAACTATTGGTTCGACAAAGTTGGATGGAATCTCTTCCAATACTTGAATTAAGAACGAAGAAGAAGAAAAGAACGTTAACTGAAAACCATAACCGTATCTAGAGCTAATTCAGCGGGACATGTATATAACAACAGCTAGATGTGGTAACAATATCCGTTCACTTCCATTTAAATACAATGGCGAATTGTGGAGAAAAACTGACCAGGACTATACTGGTAAAGAAATAAGAAAGCGAAATGGGGATGGATTGGACACACCTTGCGTAAAACAACTAGCAACGTCACCAGCTAGGAACTTGATTAGAATCGCCAAAGGAAAGTGGTAAGTAAGTGAGTCAAGACAAACTTGGAAAAGATCAATTGGCATGAAGCAAAAAAAAAAGCCGGAATGTCGTGGACCCTTTTTGGTAGAGTCTCCCAAGTTGCTTCCATGCAAATGGAATCCAGGAATAATGATGATGATATTTTTAGAAGCTGTTTAGCGCTGAGTTTCTGGTTTCTTAATACAAGTAACACCACAGAAGGTTTTTAAAACATGTACAATACAATTTTATTCTGGTGCAGGAAAACTATTCTACTCTCAATAATGTAAAAGGCGGATTTAATTATCTAAGCAAGGCAATGATGGGCAGGCATTTGATTTATTTCACAACTGAAATTGTTCCTAACATCTATACCCAGATCCCTGTACGGACTTAAGGATGCATCATCCACAACTAACCAACTCAAAGACACCAACCAACTCCTATTACCAACACCAATACCACCAGAAACACCAACCAACCGTAACCACAACCGCAACCACATCAAACCAAGACACCAACCAACGCCATCAGCCTCTTACCAACACCAATACCACAAGTCAACATCAACCACCTCTATCCAGTTCTCATTAAGGACATCACTCAACACCCGCCACCCCGAACACACATCAGCTACCTCTAACCACCATCAACCACCTCCAACCAACATCAACCACATCCAACCAGCTTACAACTCATCAAACACCATTCACCAAACTTTATGTCGAAGCGAAACTCTCCGCTCCGTATTTTATTACTTACAACCTCCCATCTACAAGTTTATCTCCACCATCTTTCCCCCCTTACATGCAGTCCCCAATCCCCTTACAAATTTCTCCATACAAAACCCATCACTTCCATTTCATCCTTCTCTACATATGACTGTGCCGCCGTGCCTCAAGAATTCCTTCTATGTAGGTTAACCTATAAAACGTAAACAGACCACAACAAAATCAAGATGTAAAGATAATTTCTATTGGTCCTTAGTGATCTTTAAGAGGATCGCGACATAAAAGACAAAATTAATGGCTCTTGTGGGTTGTATACGGCGGGCCGCGCACGGTCTTGCTATGTTGTATGTGCGCTATGATTCTTGATGCAAAAATAATGACAAGCAAGAGATCGAAATAAACGTTGGGAGATATGTTTATATTTTAAAGAGAGGGGGGGGGGTAAAAAAAAACGCCTACTTACTCTCTACATCCACTGCTAAAAAATGGTATTGCAATCTAACGCTAAAAGATGAATTATATTTACTCTATTCCTGTTCTTAATATTTCTATCGTCATTAAATCTGTTTATGGATTTTCTCAAGGACTGCAGCTTTATTTGAAGTATGTGAGATTCGAATTTCATCAATATGCACGGGTATTTTATTTCGTGCAACTAAATTCAAATTCGTGTAGATGAATGCGAGTTAATTTATTTCTTTGATTAAGGCGTGTGTAGCAATTGTGTGTGTGTTCGTTTGTAGGTGTGTGTGTGTGTGTGCGTGCGTGCGTGCGTGCGTGTGTGGGTGATTGCGTGTGTGTACGTGTGTGTTTGTGTGCGAGCGTACAAGCATGTGTTTGTGTGTGCGCGCCTTTTACTTTCCAGAACTTGAGCCAGGTACCCCAACTGAGCTGGGTGCTCTCAGTGAAGTCCAACAGCTTCTGCCTCTAGTGAATTCTTTAGCTGCGCGCTTTAATTGTGTAACACCCAAACTATAATAAAGTATAAAATGAGTTGATTTTTTTTCCAAGAACGGAAGTGCTAAGCACTTGGACAGCGGAGTCGGGCTTCACCTTAATCCATTTCTGATCTTTTACTTCAATCCAAAACAGGCCCTAATCCTAAACGTAACAGAGTCACAATTTAAAAAAAACAACCACCGCCTCCTTCCCCCACCCCCACCAATATTTCTTTTTCAGCCAACATGTTCTTAACATTGATATTTTAGAAACTTGTCGCCAATCTTTAGAACCACTGAAATCCCACACCCACAGTGTTTTAGGCGTGCCTTCCTACACTTGTACAGAATTGTGGTCAGCTCTTCAGAAGCGGAGATTGATTTATGGAACAACTAGAAGACACCTGCCAAATGTGGCACCGTGTTAGACAATGACTGGTAGCTGTAAATAAAGGAAATCAATCAATTTATCGATTAAACCACACACACACAACTGTCCTCACACTCAGTGTATAGCTTATATATATATATATATATATATATATATATATATATATATATATATATATATATATATATATATATATATATATATATATATATATATATATATGTATATATGTACTTATGTAATATATGTATGTATCAATATGTACACACATACAAATATATATATATATATATATATATATATATATATATATATATATATATATATATATATATATATATATATATATGGGTGTGTGTGTATATATGTATATGTATATATAAATATATGTATATATATATATATATATATATATATATATATATATATATATATACGTGTCTGTGTGTGTGTGTCTGTGCACCCATATAATACATTTACTAAAACACCAATAATCTTGATACGTCAAAACAAATTCTTTCATAGACAATGAACAAAATATTTACAGGAAGGGCACAAAGCACAAAATATGGGATCTCCTGATTGAATAAATACTAGCCAATCGAAATTTGTATTACAAAATCACGTTTTTTGTTCCGTGTCAACAACAATGATAGGCTCCCCCTCATCCAACCTGTCAGAGACCATGGGGCCAGGACAATGAGATGTTGGCTCACAGGTGCGACTGGAGCTTATGTTACATCAACAGCTTAATGGTACAGCCGTATGTACCACGGGGGCTTAATCTACGCCCGGAGATTCTCTTCCTCCGTGAGTTTATGTCAAGCTTAGCGAAAGACGTAAGCTTAGTGTATTTACCAGTGTGCTGCTGTCGGTGGCTCTATGTCTGGCGCCTTTTTGACGCCCGGCTGATTTGTCGGCGGCCCTAATAACTGCAGGTCCCTTTCGGGGGTCTTACTGTTAAAGCAGTTTTTGTGTGTTTTTTTTTTCTGTTTTTTTTTTAGTATTCAAAGAGAACTTTATTGACAGAACTTGTGTCGAAGTAAATATTGGCGGGTGATGGGGTCTTATTAATGTGGTTCATTTTGTCGGGTCTGTTTCGTCACTAGCCATTTTGGATGCCGTATTTCGTCATGCTTTTTTACTAGTACACTGGTGTTCTTTTTAACAGAAGAGTTTTAAGAACCAACGGGTTAATCATCTAAGACTAATTAGGCTTGCATGTAAAACTCATTTAAACAACTGAGAGATGGGTTTCCACATGCAATGCACGTGTACCTAGTAAAATTTTACATTTTTTAGAGCTAATAACACTAGTAGTTTGTTCCGAGTGGGATCGCTGGAATGTGTAGTGTTGTGTGTGTGGTAAAACATATGTAAGAACCGGAAATGGGCTTAAAAGATGCAGGTGATGGAGGTAAAGTCTAGGTGGTCTGGTGTGTCGTTTTGCATCATAGCACTGCGGTCGTATATCGAGACACATGGGGCGTAGATCGAGACACATGGGGCGTAGATCGAGACACATGGGGCGTAGATCGAGACACACAGGGCGTATAGCGAGACACAAGGCGTATGTCAAGACACACAGGGCGTATAGCGAGAAACATAGGGTGTATATCAAGATACAGAGCGTGCATGAAGACACAAAGGGCACATTTTAAGTCACCATGGGCGTATATTAAACTATATAAAAGTGCTTGAAGAGAAATTGGGCGTTCATAAAGACACCTAGGACATAGGTATAACGTAAATCAAGACACAGAGAGCAACATGAAGACACGTATGGCGTAGTTCAAGACACAGAAAATGTATCAAGACGCAATAAAGGCGTGCATGCAGATAAAGAATAATGTATAGGAATTATTTTTTTTTTAATTTTATTTATCGTCTTATTCTTAGTACTCGTGAAATCTACTTCCCAATGTTAACCATTTCATCACCCTACGTCTCTTATAAGCTCTTAAGTTCGCTTACCGCGCTTCAAAAAAAATAAAACCCAGAATATATATAAACCCGCTTCCCCGCCGCACCCAATGCTACACATAATTAATTAGCCCACACCTGCAAGCATACGGACACGTGCATAATGATCCAGCCATGCCATTTACATATGAATGTACTTAACTGGCCACGATCAAATACTGGTCTCTAAATGTTAATCACTAAGGTGTGAATCGTTCGGCCGGGTAATCAAAAAGATCTTATTCAGGGGAGAGAAGCACATCTGCTCAGCTTTAATCGTCGGTCGTTTTGTTGTGGTTATCGGCCCTTTCTCGTGCGACTAGATTCAAAGATAGTAAGCTGAGAGGGCATAACTTGTTATCACGTTATTGATCTATTAGAACATGAAATCAATCTGTACTTCAAGTTCCAGTTTAGCGGGGAAAATTGTCCAGACAGTCATGCGTATATTTGACGTGTTTTTATTCTACTTTTTTAATTTGATAATTTAAAAAAAATAAAAAATTATTAATCTTCTAGAACATAGTTTCAAATAATTAGTATATTAATTGATGTTTTTACGTATATATTGTATATATTGAAAAAATAACTTTGAAATGTATAAATGAATAAAGTATAAAGTTCTGTTGTATTTATACGGGGTAGGTTTGTTGTATTGAGTAATGTTATATAACACTGCCTTTTAAATTTTCTAAATTTGTTTTCTTTTTGCAAAATGTATCAATTAGTCTGGTTTACGTAATTTTTCCTTCTAGGCACAAAATATGATATAGAGCTGTTTTAAATGATGGAATGACAAGTGAAAAATTCTGATATGAATGTTTATTATATTTAAAAATGCACAGTTTTGTTGTCTTGGAATCGTTAGATGGTTTTTATGTGTATGTGGTAGTAGCGGGGGGGGGGGGGGTGAATTCCTAGATAGGTTTAATAATATAAGTGTGGGTTTTCCTTTATAGGTTTAACAATATAAGGGGTGGTGGGAGATTTCTTGATAGGTTTAATAATATAAGTGTGAGTTTTCCTTTATAGGTTTAATAATATAAGGCGAAGGGGAGATTTCTTTATAGGTTTAATAATAAAAGTGTGGGGGTTTCCTTTATAGGTTTAAGAATATAGGTTTAATAATAAGTAAACGTTATATGGAGAAGGGGTGGGTAAAAATATCATGTTATGTGATTGTCTTTGTGCACAATCCCTAATTATATTATCGCAATTTTTTTAAAGTTGTTTTTAAAATGTTTAGTACTAAAGCATACACGTAAGAAGAAACAACTTGTGTAAAATTCTACATCTATTGCGTTTATGTAGTTTCACGTTCGACAAACACATTCCAGGCATGCTCTACTTCACCTGTTGCAAGGTCCACCACATCCTACGATTGATATAGTTATTATTAGGGTTAGCCTTCCTGGCTTTATGGTGGCTAGCATACTGGATATAGATTAGCGTAATAGTTTTAGAATATCGTTATCATAACCCGCGATACTAATCCACATATAATAGGGCTTAGGTTAAAGTATCGTGTATGTTTGACCAACGATACTCGGCATTCGAGTATTGAGAGAAAAAGTCTAACATTAGAGTACCAGTAAGGTTTTTTATGTAAATATTTCGGCCATGACACCATCACGTGATCGTGGTTTGACACAGAGAACCAATCAAATCACGTTGGTTTTTATTTCCCATAAAAGCCGTTTAAAATGTTCACCATTTGTTCACCCCCCCCCCCCCTTCCTACTCCCCATTCTTGCCGTTTAAACACCGCGTTTGTAAATAGACCTACTGGAACTGTAAACAAACTTTGTTGACATATGTTTTATAGCCCCCGCGCTCTTAACACATTTCAAGTGACGTTTTATGGTGAAATTGTCGCCAAAAAAAATTTTCATTACACAAAACCCAATGTGGCAAGTCTGTCTGTACTTACGAGCCCTAAATTTTATTCCCGCGATTTGGCCGGCAATCAAATACCAGAAAAAAAAATGTCACAATAAAAGTGGGTGTGCTTGATCACGTGGCCGGTTGTCACACGCAGGATAGGAGTTACAGGTGTTTACACCTACAAAGTTTGTAGTACTTTACAATCTAAGGTAAGAGGGCGGTGGAGAGGGGGACATTACTTTTGCAGACATGAAATGGTAAAGTAAGATTAATGTCAAATTTTTTGAAGCCGGTTGTCTTGGGTTGGTATGGCTATGTAGGGAGCAGGACATTACCCCCCCCCCCCCCCCCCCCCAGTGCCCCGGACATTTCACCCTGACATTAACCCCCGGAGCAAATCCCCACCCCTGTCAATTTCCCCTCTCATTTAGTGATAGGGTTTGGGTCACTGTTTGGGCTAGGGCTAGGGCTAGGGCTAGGGCTAGGGCTAGGGCTAGGGCTAGGGCTAGGGCTAGGGCTAGGGCTAGGGCTAGGGCTAGGGCTAGGGCTAGGGCTAGGGCTAGGGCTAGGGCTAGGGCTAGGGCTAGGGCTAGGGCTAGGGATAGGGTTAGGGATAGGGATAGGGTTAGGGTTAGGGTTAGGGTTAGGGTTAGGGTTAGGGTTAGGGTTAGGGTTAGGGTTAGGGTTAGGGTTAGGGTTAGGGTTAGGGTTAGGGTTAGGGTTAGGGTTAGGGTTAGGGCTAGGGCTAGGGCTAGGGTTTGGGGAAGGTTTAGGGCTAGGGTTTGGGTTTGGGTTTGGGTTTGGGTTTGGGTTTGGGTTTGGGTTTGGGCTAGGGTTAGGGTTAGGGATAGGGTTAAGGTTAGAGTGTTAGATGTCCGGGTGTAATAGATGGGGAGGGGGAATGTCCTAGAGCCTGTTGTGTGAGGAAGTGGGGGAGGCAGTGATTTCAATGCTAAAAATAGTCTAAGACCATGTTGCATTCTCACCAATCATTTAATTATCGTTTTTATACCTATGCTCATTTCATTGCCCAATGTCCAAAGTAGTACATAACCTGTGGTGCTACGACAACACCACCAAACATTTTTAGTGAAATATTTAAAATGTTCAGTGAAGGAAATAAAGACGAATAGCATTGGGCTCAAAGAATGGGATAATTTATAACACTCGGGCATTCCAACTTAAGTTGCGTCCCTTGTTCCTGTTAGCCAGGCCTCATCATTCTCCCCGACTTCACACAACTCGTGGCAGTAGATCTGGTGGGGCATGAAGCTGATATTTATGGGGTTGTTTCCCTTGGTAATCTCTCAGTCAGTGCCCTCCCTTCTAGCTCGTAATAAAACAATGTACAGTACTGTCGCATTAGAATAGTTTTTTTGTTTTTTTAAATAATGAGTAAATATATGAATGATGGGACGATGTGGTCGAAAGGTAGAGCGAACGATTGCTAACTCGGGTTCGTATTCCGGGCTGGAGCCCGTCGGACGTCACTGAGCCCACCCAGCTCTAATGGGTACCTGACTAAGAGAAAGTAAAGGCGGCTGGGCATAACGCTTTTCATGTTAGGTCAGAGAAAACGTAAACTCTACTTCATTTTCCTCATGGACAACCAGTATGGAAAGGGTAACTTACTTAAATAAACAGTCATATATTTTCAACCAATCTTTTGTTTTATGTGTTTCTACAAAAAATTAAGATATAAGTACTGAAGTTATTTAGTTGTATATATATATATATATATATATATATATATATATATATATATATATATATATATATATATATATATATATATATATATATATATATAAATGCATATTTATTTATTTATTTATATACATATTTATACGTAAGTATTAATTTTTGCATTACTTTCTACTCCACCACCCCCACCCTCGCTCGCCACCCCGCCAATTAATTCTAATAGCTACCCCACATGACACCCGTACACAGCCCGCCTGGCCAGAAAACAAATGCCGCCCCTGGGAGCACTTCACGCGGGCACCCAGCTCCACCCCCGGGCTCGCGGTCAGGGTCACCTTGTCCTCGTCCATTTCACAGCGTCAGGCCACGACTCGCTGACCACTGGTTTCACACTCGCTTGGCTTTTTATATGACCCTCATTCAACCCATCCACCCCTTTCACTTGCTTGACACACGGGGTAAAGTATAATACCCCCCCCAAACAACTCCACCCCCTCCCCCCCTGCCACTACCCCCTCTAACTAATATACCCACACACGTAATACCCTCTCACACACAGACACCCTTGTACACACATATACACACAGACACATAAACACACTCACATACACAAAAAACACGTACACCGAGACACATACATTCATATACAGACGCACACGGACACACAACCACACACACACACACACACACAACCACACACACACCCTCACCCTCCCATAGCATTCAACTGTTGGCACTTAGTGCCTAATTCCATCCAAATTCACACCCAGGGTACCATCAAAGAGCTAATGATTCCATGTGAACCCGACGTAATGTTGTGAATGCTTCTTATAGACATTGATAGGCTGCCGTATATTTTCTTGTTAACCAATATATTTAGCCCAACACGTTGACACTTATAAGTGTTCAATGTAAGTAAAACAACCCTTTCAAACCTTTACCAGACAATGGGGCAGATCTAGCAGTACGTTTTCCATCACCTCACATATGAAGGAATACTGTGGTCAGCATTATGGCCGATCAAAACGAGACTTGGGTGCACACCAGAGCTGGACGAATTCGGAGACGTCGTACGGACTTCTGCCATCCGACCACCTCCTATGGTAAAAAGTAGCTAAAAACAATACTAAATTACAGTATTAAAATGAAGTATAGTGTATTTATTGTTCAGTTTTTTTTTTTTTTTTTTTTTCTAGAGTGACGAATTTTGCCTGCTCACAATAGTAACCTTACTTGTAATATTAATATTGAACAAATCAATGGCCTTGATTAAGTTCCCCTGTTTAAATCGCTCACATTATATTATGTATAAAACAGCAACGCATATTCATCAGACCACACACCGTAACAAAGACGATTATCCTTGTGAGTTACTGCCCTTTTTGTAAAAGCAAACGAGGCGTTAAATGTCTTGTTTAAGTTTCATTCCGAATTGACACGTTTCACGCGGAAAAAAAAATAAAATGTAAATTAAACAGAACTAGCTCATCCTACAATCACCCTCATCCCCTACCCCTCTTAGTTTCATCTCGATTCAGATACAATAACGACGCCCCCCCCCCCCCCCCCCCCACCCCCATACCCTACCCCTCGATTCAGATACAATATCGGGCCTTCCACCCCCACCCCCTTAACATAACAGGAGGGTTGAGGAGGACCTAAGAGATCTGAACATTCATCAAGTGCCTTCCTCTGGGTATTTCAAGAGATACCCACCCCACCATCCCCGACGGGTCCTTGCCCCCCCCCCCCCCCCCCCCCCCCCGATGTTTAAACAAGACCTGCCGATGAAGTGGTCAATCCAGCCAGGAGAATGGAGATGAGAAATTAGTTTTTACCGTCCGGGGGAAGACGGGTGGAGGGGGTGTGTGGGTGGAGGGGGGATAAGAGATGAGGATTAAGGATTGGTCAGCAGGTGAAAAGGATATTGTAACGTCAGCGAGCACCTGTCACGTGGGGTTTAAGAGCGGATTAAAACACCTGAGGATAAAAGCACGTCCGAGTTTTGTGGGGGGGGGGGGGGGGGACGTCTCTGCTACGGTGAAAGTGAGAATTGTTTGCCCGTCACAATACGGGTTTTATTACTAGTACTTGGGTGTTTCAAAAAAAGAAGAAAAGAAAAACTACCTGTAGAAAGTCGTTAGAAGAAGGTTGAAGAGGTGGAGGAAGGGGGGGGGGGGGGGGGGGGGGGAGTGAATGACCAGGGTCCGGTGATTGAAGTTTAAGATTGACCCCGAGGGTCAGATCTGGAAATAAATACTCCACTCCACCCCGCGTTTGACCAGTATGTCGTCACAGCAAACTTGAGTCCGGGGCGGTTTGGACACTTGGACGGGCCCGGAGAAAAATAAAATTCAAATCAGGTTTTTTTAATTCGACACTAGTAACTAAACAATCCCCCCCCCCCCCAACCCCACCGCCATTCGTCCCCACAATTAAGCAAACACCACCTGGACTACTAACAGAACTGACCGGACGTACAATAGGTCATAACGGGAACAAATTAATTGGGAAATGGTCGTGACACTATACACACTGACCTTACTAGTAGACCATGCCTGCGTCAGTGCTGACAGGGAAATAACCGCGAGTGTACTAACTAAAGGGAGGTAACCGTCTCACAAATCTCCCTCCGCCTACTTTCTAAAGTTGAAAAGCTCCACCATAAGCGGTTTTATTGACACGTTTAGAAAAGCCAATTTGTGGGGCAAACACAGAAAACTTATGATAAATTCCTTAATGTCTCCACGCTGTATTATCGCCCTTTTTGATCTATTAATTACTCTCCCTTGAGCTAGGGATACCGTGAATTTACCAGCGAATTCGTTGAGTAAATTTGTTCAAGGTTTTAAACTAGTCTTTATTATATAGAATTCAGCTGAAGAAATGACTTACTCTAAGTTGCGGGAGCTTCTAAATGTATAAAGCATGACGTTTTAAAATTGTTTTGTTTAATAAAGGTTTAATTTTTCTGTCTCTGATAGGTCTATATTTAGTGACTTAAAGTTTTTAGACTTTTGGGGAAAAAATGAACAATGATGGTCAGCTAATTGTAAATCATCAACGATCTATTTCAGACCCCACATTGTCACGTGGGATTGTAAAACAAAATTACTTTTAATTGAATTGATTCTTTTTAAAAAAGGGTGTTTTGTTTGTATTGGTTCGGTACGAACAATTCCTTGGCTTCTTAATTGTAACATTCGATGGAATTTCCTTCAACAAAAATCAAAATTAAGAATTACTGCAATTTCATCCTGCTTTTCTCTCTGGATTTGCTTCAATGTCCTATGTCAATCCAAGAATAATATACAAGTCAGAAGCTGTTTTATTCCTGAGTTGTCTCTTCTGGGTGGGTTACTGTCCCTAGCTAACGAATCCCACCTGCCGGGGTTTGATCTCAGGACTTTTGGGTTAAGAAATAACTCGCTCTCCCACTCGACCACGCCGTCTCCACCTTCTGGGTCCCCCAAGTTGTGCCAGGTATCCATTAAAACTGGATGGACTCAGCATTGTATAGACTCACGATCTTTAACTGTGTCAGTATTGTTACCCACCCCACAATGAACAAAGAAAAGAATTTACTATAAGAAAGTCTTTGGGTATAATCCACCCAGTTGCCGGGAATCAGAAGAAATAGTATTTCCCACTATAAAAAGTGTCCAGGTATGATCCACCCAGTTGCCGGGGAAAGGGTTAGGACAACACAATTTTGCCTTTTTGCCGTTCTACCAACTTTTACAACCTCAATTTGCCATTAAATTATCTGGTAGCCACTTAATCTTTTAAACAAAAAATACTCTAGTCTATGGTACCTATTTTCTACATTCCAACGTAAGTCCCGCAAACTTTCTAAAGCCATATACAGTTCTTCTTCAGGATTTAAACTATGCTTCGGGCGTCGAACTCGTTACATAACTGTAAAATTTTAGTATTCACTAAACAAATGTACATTGTTTACAAAGATTTAAAAACCTAGTCTACCCCACACCGCATCGCTCGTCCCTAATACACACACCATAATACCACCACTTCATGACATAACATCTACTTCAAGATTGTGCCTTCTTACTTAACTTTATAGAAACAGTAGATTTAATGACGGCATACACATATTCTCCACCCCTTCATGACATAACAACTACTTCAAGAATGTGCACGCTTTGCTAGACTTTATAGAAACAGTAGATTTAATGTCTTCATACACATACTCTCCATTCCTTCACTTCATGACATAACAACTACTTCAAGAATGTGCACGCTTTGCTAGACTTTATAGAAACAGTAGATTTAATGTCTTCATACACATACTCTCCATTCCTTCACTTCATGACATAAGAACTACTTCAAGAATGTGCACGCCTTGCTAAACTGTAGCTTCTAGGGCGTGGACTGAAACAAAATATCAAGTCACAACTTGAACATCCCTCAAGTGATCATAAAGTGATAAATCTCGGTGTTAGGTCGGGTTTGTACCCCAGATTCTCAAACACGAGCCACGGTGTCGATTTGTCAAAAAAAAAAAAAATTTTAATGTTTTTTTTTAAGTCTACTGACACGAAGTATTCTAGACCGGTGATTGGCTGGATGCTTGAGTCACGTGATTTAGGGATGATGTTATTTATAATGTGTTTAAGATACGGTTTGACACTTTTAAAATAATACTTTGACGCTTGCTTTATTGAACTTAAAAAAAAATTGTTTGCAAATTCTAGATGTAAAAAAATCATTTTCATTTTTCTTATGTATGTAACCATGTCCCAACTCTAGACACATCATGTGTCCCGGCTCCCATGACGAACCATGTGTCCCAGCTCCCATGACGAATCATGTGTCACAGCTCCCATGACAAACCATGTGTCACAGCTCCCATGACAAACCATGTCCCAGCTCCCATGACAAACCATGTCCCAGCTCCCATGACGAACCATGTGTCACAGCTCCCATGACAAACCATGTCCCAGCTCCCATAACGAACCATGTCCCAGCTCCCATGACGAACCATGTGTCCCAGCTCCCATAACAAACAATGTCCCAGCTCTCATTACGAACCATGTGTCCCAACCCCCATATCGAATCAAGTGTCCCAGCTCCCATGACGAACCATGTGTCCCAACTCCCATGACGAACCATGTGTCCCAACTCCCATGACGAACCATGTGTCCCAACCCCCATATCGAATCAAGTGTCCCAACTCCCATGACGAACCATGTGTCCCAGCTCCCATGACGAACCATGTGTCCTAAATCCCTTAACGAACCATTCACACCGCCTTCTAGTTATAAAAAAGTGTTTTAAAATGTGGCTTTAAATGTTTACAAAAATAGACAATTGTTTTTTTTTCATACTCGATTTTCCATCTAGTAGGATCGCCCTTACACTATAATCCTTTAATTTCAGTATCTTCACACTCACACTTTGATTCTTGAAACACCACACGTGTTTAAAATGTTGATATTGAACCGATGTTTCACACTTTTTTTAAAGTCAACTACACTACCAGATTTATAACGCCTTGAATAAGTTGGTTATTGCTGGTATAAATAATGGGGACACGTTTAGTATCTTTGGGCGTCATTTTTACGTCTGTTGACTTAAGATATAGTTTGATGCTTGCAGGTGTTGGAATTTGGGCGATGACGTTTAATTTATTTTGGGGTAGTGGGACACTGACCCATCGTCAATGTGTCTGCAAGATGGCAGTTTACAGACATCATTGAATTAGCAGTAAAATACTTCACTTCGTTTTTGGCACATTGTTTAAACATCGTTTTTTGTTCATCTGCCACACATATTTTATTTTAACATAAGAAAAATGTTGTCCAGGTTTATAAAGCAGTAAATTGTTCAGCAAATAGTACGCAGAGAAGGGAAAATGAGGGGTGGGGGTTATGAAATACGTAGACTAAACACATGCAGTTAACAGTAATATACTACAACCAAACATGAACAACATCAACAACGCTGTATAATCCAACAACAACAGTATGTTGCAAACTAACAACAACAGCATGTTACAACATAGTAAAAAAATTTAAATTTAATAGAACTGGTATGATGATGTGACGGTGCAATCTTACTATGACGTAAATACCGTATCTTTTTTTAGACAAGGGGTTTTGTAAGAGTTGGCTTTTGTAAGCTAGACCTGTCTAACTTCTGTAAGCTGTGTCTAGACCTAACTTCTGTAAGCTGTGTCTAGATCTGTCTAACTTCTGTAAGCTGTAGCTAGACTTGTCTAACTTCTGTAAGCTGTGTCTAGAACTGTCTAACTTCTGTAAGCTGTGTCTAGACCTGTCTAACTTCTGTAAGCTGTGTCTAGACCTGTCTAATTTCTGTAAGCTGTGTCTAAACCTGTCTAACTTCTGTAAGCTGTGCCTAGACCTGTCTAACTTCTGTAAGCTGTGTCTAGACCTGTCTAACTTCTGTAAGCTGTAGCTAGACTTGTCTAACTTCTGTAAGCTGTGTCTAGACCTGTCTAACTTCTGTAAGCGTGTCTAGAACTGTCTAACTTCTGTAAGCTGTAGCTAGAACTGTCTAACTTCTGTAAGCTGTGTCTAGACTTGTCTAACTTCTGTAAGCTGTGTCTAGAACTGTCTAAATTCTGTAAGCTGTAGCTAGACCTGTCTAACTTCTGTAAGCTGTGTCTAGACCTGTCTAGCTTCTGTAAGCTGTAGCTAGATCTGTCTAATCGCACCAGCATGACTGAATCGCTCGCGACAATAAAGGTAATATAAACATATTCTAAGCAAAATGTGTAGCAATCTGCACGGGGCTTAGAGCTTAGCCCAGTAAAAGTATCTCCGCCTCTGAGCTTCACACTGAATAGAGTTAGTGTTTTAAGAAGAAGTGTAGGCAGTGTATTATATACTCCATAGTAGTGGTTCCTGAATCTTTTTGGAGGTACCGAACTCCACCGAACCCTTCTTAATAGGTCTATCGTCTGAAATGATGAAATACCATCAAGAAACATGTGAGTTGGGTGTGTGTCTTGACCTCTACCGAAACCCTGGTTAAGAACCATTGCACTATACGGTTACTTTATATCGCATATTGTATATTGTGTATTATATACTGGTATTGCATAATATAATGTATATGACGTGTTGTGTAGGTTGTATTGTATACTGTGTATTTTTTGTTTTTCTATACTATGTACTATATACTGTATATTGCATATTGGGTATTATATACTGTATGTTGTAAATTGTATACAGTGTCGCGTATATTTTATATTGTTTTAACATGCATTATATACAGTATACTGAATAATGCATATTGTATACTGTATATAAGATACAGTATTCAATAAACCGTCTTTAATGTAAACTTTCTCGCATACAGTATATTGCATAATATCCTTGAAAATACTATGCATCATGAAATGTAATATTAAGTTGTACACTGTACAGTATATACCGCGTGTCGTATAATGGATAATGAGCGCTGTGTTTTGAATATTGTTTATTGTACACTGTATTTTGTATAGTATATGTTGTATACTTTATATTGTTTAACATGTATACCAACAAAACACAAACTGTTCTTTCTTGCTTTAGTCAGATCGAACTAAAAAAAAATCTTCTTCTTCGTTCATCACTGTACCACATAGGGAGATCAATCTACACGTAAACCATGATCGACGGACTCCACAGCGGCCTTGAAATCTAGCAAGACTCCCAGACAACTTTTCTCCGAGGGACGTTCGAAATTCAGCAAGACCCCCCCCCCCCCCCCAAGACAACTTTTCTCCGAGTGTCGTTCTCTGAGACTAGTCTAGACCACGTCTGTTTGGACAAGACGCCATTAAAGATATCAGCCAATCATCAACTGCTCGGTGTACCATTTTTGTATGCGCACGAAACCCGAAGAACGTACATTATTTTGTCATTATTTGCCGAGAGTGGGGGAGGGGGCAAATAGAAACAACATATTCTCTTTAAAATTGCTTTATTATGTGGATTCAATGTTTACTTTTGTATATTTTTGAAATATTATATCTTAGAAATATCTTTTTAATACGGAGGTGGGGGGGGGGGGAGGGAGGTTGAAAGTAGAGACTCTAGGATAATGTTGGTTTAGTTTAGAGTTTAGTTTAGAGTTCAGTTTAGAGTTCAGAGTTTAGTTTAGAGGTCAATCAATAACTCTGTCTAGGAACAGAATTACTTGTAGACGATAGCAGCGTCAATTTGACTAACTTACACATTATCTTTAAAACTATCCCCGCCCTGCCCTTTTTCCACACAACTTTCTTTCCTGCAGACGTCGACGCCCCTCCCCCCCTCCCCCACCCCTCACCCCGAGTATGAAACCTTTACCCTGACCAGACATCTCACATTATTTCCACATTATCTCCAGTTAGATGGTCCGTCCCCCATACCTCCACCCCACCCCCACCCCTCTCCCCTGGCTAGCAACCCAGGACGCCATATTTATCGTAAAAACCTGGAACAACAACCCGGGCCAACCAAACCAGACCTAAGATGTCACGTGGTTCAAAACGGTTCTTAGCAGACGTCACGCCCATAGTTGATTAAACCCATTCCCCGGGCTGGCGGCCATTTTATGAGGGGTACATGAAAAACATGGACCAGAAATTCGCGCCATGCGTTAAAGTTCAGACGACTAGTTAGCGTAGGTGAAGTAGAATATACCTGACTCCCTGGCTGTATTGAACGCAAGCGTTCACTCTGCACTAATGAATTATTTAGCCTCTCTTTTTAAATAGAATTGTGACCAGCTAAACACGTTATATATATATATATATATATATATATATATATATATATATATATAAAAACACAAAACACGAACGTAAGCTACTCATTTTAGGCCTTATCGGGTTTTGAAAATAAAGGTTTTAAAAAATACTTTTAATTTTTAATTAAAACAAATTACAACAACATGTCATTGTGTGTGAGTGCTTTTTTGTGGCATGGTTGTTCCGCCCCTGCAGTAAATATGTAAATGTAAGCTATATACATAATATATCAATGTAAGCTATACACTAAATATGTCAATGTAAGCTATACACTAAATATGTCAATGTAAGCTGTACACTAAATATGTCAATGTAATCTATACACTAAATATGTCAATGTAAGCTATACACTAAATATCTCAATGTAAGCTATATACAAAATATGTCAACATAAACTATACACTAAATGTGCCAATTTGCTTAAAAACTAGGGACGCCATGTGATTGGTCCATCGTTTTCTAATTACCGATCCTAACGAAGCAAACCGGTCGAGACATGACCCCAATTCATTCGGGCTAATTAAGGTCAAGACCCTGGTGCAGCCTAGGATGAGGGGTGTGACCAATTCCTGGTTTAGAAAAAAAAAAGTTTAGATCGTTGCTTTAGTTTCTGTCCCGTCCCCCCCCCCCCCCCCCCCCCCCGTCCCCCACTTTCCAACCCCACCCCGCTTTCCGGGGACTACCAGTTACTTCAGAATGAATAAAAGTCCCGATCAGCTACCACACAGCAGAAAAAAAAGAAGGTACATTTTAGGTTGAGGTGTAACGTCATTTTAGGGGGGGGGGGGGGGCGGACTGGTTTTTTGTGACGATGTGTGACAGTGGGTGGTGGTGAGGGGTGTGTGAAAATCGTTAAAAAAGCATGAATGTCATTTATGAATACCACTTTAACGGTGAGGAAAACATGCTAAATATGTTGGTGTCAGTCGTCTTGTGATGTACCCACCCCACTCCCCACTCCCCCCTCCCCACCCTCCAGTTCAATGTTTCAAAACAAAAGTTAGGGCTTTCTATCAGCCGGATGCATAGAGCGACTTCAGTACATGGGTCGCTGTAGGCTCCCGGTCAATAAGCACCTGAACACCCCCGCGACCCCCCGCCCCCGGGTTTTTGTCAGGCCGGAGTGACTATGTCAAGGTGATCTATGCCCGGGGGTAGATTGACCGGACACCATTGCTGTTAACCAGCTTCAACCCTCTCCTTCCCCGCCCCCCCCCCCCCCCCATTCCTATACACTGAAACTAAAAACATGTTTACCTTATAAAACCGATATAGTTAAAATCAGTTGTTGGATGAATGGTCAGCATTGTTCATAGAGCTGGGACAAATAGAGACCCCCCCCCTCTATCCACCCCTGACAAGCATACCCACACGCCCACACAAACAATTATTCCAATATGCCACACCACAACTAATTACGTCATTCTCTAACACAAAAAAACTGGCACCCTGTACGATGATCAATTTCATCACTGTTATAAATTATCCCCCTTTCATGCCTGTTATAAATTACCAACCTTCCCTAAGCTTCATAATATACCGCTTTCTTTGTTATTTTTTTTTAAAGACTTTCTGTCTTATTATTAAATTATGAAATTAATTAATTAATTATATATAATAAGCCGAAATATTCTAATGATAAATTTCATCCAGTTTTTTTTTCGTGTGTGGGTAGGTTCATTAATCAAATATGGAAATATGGAGGGTGGGTGAGAGTGGGGACGGTAGGGTGGGGGAAGTAGAGGAAGGGGAAGACGGGAGTGTGTGGGCGTGGCCATCTCATCAGAAATATTTAACCTGTCATGATAAGAAATATTTAAGATAATTAGTTCCTCGTAATTACTGCACAGGTGTGTGGGAGAGGCTGGGGTGTGCGGGGATAATTGCCCGGGGGGAGGGAGGAGGTAGGGGAGGTAAGCATGTGAGGACAAGGCAAGCCTAGAGATAGCGACCAATTAGCCTAGAGGGTGGGGCCTTTTTCTTTTTTCTTAGTTAGGACCAGGGGTTCTCGTGGTATACAGTTCTCGCCCCTTGTACGATTTTCTTCGAGATTTCATTTCACAATTGTTGAACACTGAGTTGGTAAATTACGGAGTCGCTTCCATAAAAATCAAATATTTCATAGAAAATATATACTGAATTATTTTGTTAAGGGCTATAAACAACGCAGTTAGCATAGATTTTAAGTTGTTTATGTGGTAGTTTCATAGTATCATTATTCAGTAATTTCCAGTACTTTGGTTGAACTAGTTTACAGACTACTTTATTGCGTAGTACTTTGGTTGAACTAGTTTATATACAACTTTATGGTCCAGTACTTTGGTTGAACTAGTTTACATACTACTTTATTCTCCAGGTCCAGATCTAACTACTAGGATAGTTTATAACTAGCTTGAACCTACTAGAACCAACAACTCTTACTAAATCTATAAGAATAGCTTATAACTTGTTAAATCTAGCTATACTAAATCCAACACTAAGTCTATGAGGACAGTTCATCTAGCGATTAAATTCAAATTTTCAAACAATTTAGTCAGAGATTGCAGATCCAATTTATTTTAGCCAGCATAGTTATTTATGGGATTACTACTAGTATAATAAAAAAATGCCATCTTCCAATAATTGGGTAATGGTTTTTTGATGAATTTACTGTTCACAAATTACTCATGTATCATCCATAATGTAGTCTTTTATCATCGTTTTATCATCAGTTTGGAGATAATTTACATTATATTTAATATATCTCAACAAGTATGGAGAAAATGTTTAAAAATGTTAAAATTATATGTATAATATAATGGAATAAGGGCATTAAAAAAAAATTATTATTTTGGATAATCCCTAGATTTTGGGATGGGCCCATTAAAGTATAAGTTGGGATCCTTCAATGTTTGGGCCTTGAGAATGTGTGTGGTGTCGAAGTGGTCGGGTCGATTAAGCTCATGGCTACTACACCGAAAAGTCCCGAGGTCGAACAGGCTCGATAGCTGGGGACAGCAACTCTTCCAAAATCAAACAACTGCTGCCTTGTAGTTTGTTCTTGGGTGGACAAAGGCTATGGAAGCTAAACTAAAAAGAAAAGCAGGCTGAAATCGGAGTCAATTGCCTCTATGGCGCATAAACAGTTGACACGTATAATTAATTGTGTTGGAGGGGATCTCTTCACCCACTATAATTAAGAGCGAAGAAGAAGGGAATGTGTATAAAAGGGAATGTGTGTAAAATGGAATGTGTGAAGTTTAAAAAAAAACGAAACGAGAGAGGAAGTCCAAGGAATATAATTTAAAATAAGATATTGAATGAGTAAGTTTTTAGTTGGTCAATACCTTGTGGTAACTAAAGTACCCTTTTGTGGGGCAGGTGAAGTAGAGTTCACTAGTTTGACAGTCACTGCCCTGGACGTATGAAGTGTGATCAGCACTCACCGCAGCCGCCTGTGCTTTCCCCAACGTTAGAGCTGGGCGGACACGGAGCCCAGGGATTCGAACTCGTGACTCTCTAGTTAACAACCGTTTGCTCTACCATCCGAGCACGCCGTCCCACCAACAAGTCATATAACTGGGTTCGAGTGTACATTTCTTAGAACCGCTGGAATCAAAGGTCTGGCGTCAGAACTTCTCAATGTCAAGATGACTCGTGGTACGTATAAAACTGTTTTTTTTTTAATTTAATTAATCTAGTATTAACACAGATTTTTAAAGATAATTACTTAATTTGTAACTGAGCATAAGCAATAGATAAGCAAAAGATTACAATGCCCATTAAAGTTTTTTGGCTAATTGTGTTACCTCCCCTTTCCTCAATTAATTTTTTTTTTAAATATATAAATCTTTTCGTCTGTGCTGTCATAAATTATTAAACAAAGAAAATGAAGATGACATATGGATGCTCACTATGGACAAAGAAAACAATATAACAAAATATTAAATTTGGTTCCTACAGACCTTGTATCTGCTCTGGTGTATGGGTTTAAACAGGAAGAGATTTCAAGATCAAGTAATTTATGTTGTCGTTTTTGTTAATTAAATATTTTGATGTGGACATGGCCTGGCCTAGTTTTACCTGACATGACTTGACCTAGTTCCAATGGACATGACCTGGCCTAGTTCAACTGGACATGACTTGATAAAGTTCAACTGGACATGACTTGATATAGTTCAGCTGGACATGACTTAACCTAGTTCAGCTGGACATGACTTGACCTAGTTCCAATGGACATGACTTGGCCTAGTTCAACTGGACATGACTTGATATAGTTCCACTGGACATGACTTGACCTAGTTCAACTGGACATGACTTGATCTAGTTCCACTGGACATGACTTGACCTAGTTCAACTGGACATGACTTGACCTAGTTCCAATGGACATGACTTGACCTAGTTCCATTGGACATGACTTGACCTAGTTCCAATGGACATGACTTGACCTAGTTCGACTGGGCATGACTTGACCTAATTTAACTGGACATGACTTGACCTAGTTCGACTGGACATGACTTGACCTACTTCGACTGGACATGACTTGACCTAGTTCAACGGGACATGACTTGACCTAGTTCTACTGGACATGACTTGACCTAGTTCAGCTGGACATGACTCGACCTAGTTCAACTGGACATGACTTGATATAGTTCAACTGGACATGACTTGATATAGTTCAATTTGGCCTAGTTCAGCCGAACAGGGCTTGACCTTTCAACAACTCGTGCAACTTTTAATGTAGAAAAGGCTTTTTTTTTTTTAAAAACCTTCCCCCCCCCCCCCCCAACCGCTATTTTTTTTCATATGCCGACATCGCACACAAACACACACACACACACACACACACACAGCTGAACGCTACTTCACCTACCCAACTCGGCCGTCCGGTCCAAAACATTAAAGAAACGTTACCGTTTATCCTAATCAGTCTATCGTGTAACAGAATGAAACTCTTGTTGACACGATTGATCTCATTTCCTACTTTCGTTATTAAAACTACAAACCGAAAGTACTCCCCCCCCCCCACCTCCCATTATTGAGTGTTACCAACGAGAAATCACGGCCCCATTCTCCCGGAAGTACGTCACGACCCCACTTGAACCCAGACAGGAAGTACCCCCCAACACAAAGTACACTCACGAATTTTCTTCAGACTTGCTACATCCATCCATTGAACTTACAAGTGTCGTCTCTCTGACCAAGTTCCTTCCCTTTACCCCCACCCTCCTCACACATTAATCTACGACCTTCTTTAATCCCACCCCCCCCCCTTCCACCTAACCCGATCAATCTATAGACCCCCCCCCCCTCTTGTATCACAGAGGGGAATAAATTAGAAAATCAAAGCCAGTCAAATAGAAGAATGGGTTCAAGTGGTGCAACACGCCAGATAAAAGATGGCTCTAAAGTGCTAACAAATAAACAGTTGACTTCTCCAGTCCAATATTCCATGTCTTCTGTCTTCGTAGCTGGATTGGTGGGGGTGTAAGATTCGTGACGTCATCGGCCCCCCCCCCTGCGGCTAGGGAGTAAGATTCTTAACGTCATCACTCTTTAGCTAGAGACTAGCATTCGAGACGTCATCGCCCAGTACCTAGAGACTAAGATTTGTGACGTCATCGCTGTATTTGGCCAGAAACAAGGATTCGTGACGTCATCGTTTTGTTCCAGAGACTAAGATTCTTGACGTCATCGCCCTGTGACAAGAGATTGAAAATGTGTGACGTCATCGCCTCGCTAGACCCATTGTTACTCTCTAAATTCATGTTTTACCCTTCTCCGCTGAGAAAAAAATCTTTCACCAGAGCAGTTTGCAGCCATAATACTTTTTAAAAAAACGTTCATTAGTGAATATTGTATGGACACGATCGTTCAATATTCCCATGTATAGATCTTGGTGTGTCTGACTAATTAGTGAATTTTGTATGGACACGATCGTTCAATATTACCCTATTGTGATCGTGGTGTGTCTGAATACCATGTTCGGGATCTATCGCCGGGTCTTCGGACATGACGTCAGTCACGTGACAACTGACTTTTTTTTTCAACGAATTGAATAAAAAGCTTCAACTCTGCTATAAATCTCACATTATCCGACATTTGATATCGATATTTATCTGAAATTTCTATAGTCAAGAAAACGGTTAACCGGTTTTGGTTAATACAAACCCTAAACCCGACGACGCTTTGCTCTTAGAAGAGACGCGCTGAAATATAGTGGAAGGAGTATGTGACTTCCGGGTGTGCGGAATTGGGACGATGATGCAGTAGAATTTAGTAAATATGACCATTGCTCACTTTCCTGGGTAGGGGGGGGGGGGGGGGGCAAGAAAGTGAGATAAGGGCGAAGTTATAACTTGTGCGACATTAGAACAAGCAGCATTCGGACATTTGCCCCATTCTAGCAAAGGTCTGTTCGGTCTTTTGACGCATCCGGACAAACGTCCATTCGGGCAAGTGTCTTTCCGGAAAACGTCCGGCTCTCGTCTCTCTCTGTGCATATATATATATATATAATATATATATATATATATATATATATATATATATATATATATATATTATATATATATATATATATATATATATATATATATATAATACCGCCATATCAAAACTTGCTATGACGTTAACCTGTGCACTCATACACCTTACAGTTACCTAGCTCTACCACTGACCACGATAAAGTCGTGAAATATATTTTATATCTCGCTCTACGACTAATAGAGATATTCGCCAAAAAAAAGTTAATTAATCCAATACGAGCCGCCCCCACTCACCCCCGCCCCCCTCCACCCACCTGAGCCCCCAGCAAACAGCCCCGGGCCGCCCCCTCCAGCCAATAGCTCGAATAACACTTACCGGCACCGCGGCCATTTTGAGCCAGATTAGCAGGCGTGGAGAGCCGCGGCCCCGGTGGAACATCAATCGGCTCACACGTGACGTTATTGCCCGCACGTGCACGCAGGCGGGGTAGACTCTAATTAAACCCGCGTGATCCGAACCGTGGACGCCCCCTGCCTGGGGCCCACATGGTGCCGCACATAAGCCCGGGTGCACGGTACACATACGGGCTGATATTAGCACACACGCACAAGAGCGGGTAACTCTGGATTTGTTGTGTTTTTTTTTTATTTTATTTATATTAATCATTTCCTTGAAAAACAAAATTAATCCTTCAACTCGATACCCCCCCCCCCCTTTTTTTTTTCACCCACTCACTCAAACTATATTTTTAAAATTATAATTTATAATTTTAGATTTTAAAATAAACCACGTGCTCCGTTTTCATTAAAATCCTTGAGCTCATATGTTTTGCATATTAATATCCATTTCCTGTCAATTAGTGATGTTATTTTATTTTTATTGCAGGATGTGAAAGCTGTGGCAGAGAAGGGCAGAGAAGGGCAGGGCAGGGCAGGCAGGGTAGGGTAGGGTAGGGCAGGGCAGGGTAGGGTAGGGTAGAGTAGAGTAGAGTAGAGTAGAGTAGAGTAGAGTAGAGTAGAGTAGAGTAGAGTAGAGTAGAGTAGAGTAGAGTAGAGTAGGGTAGGGTAGGGTAGGGTAGGGTAGGGTAGGGTAGGGTAGGGTAGGGTAGGGTAGGGTAGGGTAGGGTAGGGTAGGGTAGGGTAGGGTAGGGTAGGGTAGGGTAGGGTAGGGTAGGGTAGGGTAGGATAGGATAGGGTAGGGTAGGGTAGGGTAGGGTAGAGTAGGGTAGGGTAAGGTAGGGTAAGGTAGGGTAGGGTAGGGTAGGGTAGGGTAGGTTAGGGGTAGGGTAGGGTAGGGTAGGGTAGGGTAGGGTAGGATAGGATAGGGTAGGGTAGGGTAGGGTAGGGTAGGGTAGAGTAGAGTAGGGTAGGGTCAGGTAGGGTAAGGTAGGGTAGGGTAGGGTAGGGTAGGTTAGGGTAGGGTAGGGTAGGGTAGGGTAGAGTAGGGTAGGGTAGGGTAGGGTAGGGTAGGGTAGGGTAGGGGTAGGGTAGGTAGGATAGGGTTAGGGTAGGGTTTGGTAGGGTAGGTTAGGGTAGGGTAGGGTAGAGTGGGTAGGGTAGGGTAGGGTAGGGTAGGGTAGGGGTGGTGGTAGGGTAGGGTAGGGGTAGGGTTGGTAGGGTGGGGTGGGTAGGGTTTAGGGTAGGGTAGGGTAGGGTAGGGTAGGGGTAGGGTAGGGTAGAGTAGGTAGGGTAGGGTAGGGTAGGGTAGGGTAGGGTAGGGTAGGGTAGGGTTGGGTAGGGTAGGGTAGGGTAGGGAGGGTAGGGTAGGGGTAGGGTAGGGTAGGGTAGGGTAGGGTAGGGTAGGGTAGGGTAGGGTCTGGTAGGGTAGGGTAGGGTAGGGTAGCGCTGGGTAGGGTAGGGTAGGGTAGGGCAGGGCAGAGCAGAGCAGAGCAGAAGTAGAACAGTTTAAAGAAGATAAAGAAAAGAAAAAGAGGGATATATAAAAGTTGAGAAAAGTGTAAATAAAGAGTGATAAAATGATGATCTAAGGAAATATGTGCTGTGGTCTAAAATTGATGTTGTTGTTTTTAATTTTATAGTTTAAAGGAGCAATTAAATATTTTTAACCTATGAATTTGGTAAAAGTCAATTTTCAATTTATTTCTCACCATCAAGTTTGGAATGTTGAGGGTGTGTTGACTTAAAGTTGATATGCCCAGCAGACTTTCTACATTGCCAGGTAGGTGAACGCTGAGGGCAGATTAAGGCAGAATTGAGGGCAGATTCCTGGTGGGTTATACTTGCTGTTTGAACTTTGACCTTGTGGGACTTTAAGGGCTTTTGGTTCACGGCTGATGCTAGGAGTCGTCTCAATAGGTTGGACTGGGAGGTTGTCTTTATAGGTTGGACTGGGTAGGTTGTCTTTATAGGTTAGACTGGGTGGTTGTCTTTATAGGTTGGACTAGGAAGTTGATTTATATATTGGACTGGGAGGTTGTGTTTATAGGTTGGACTGGGAGGTTGTCTTTATAGGTTGGACTGTGAGGTTTCTCAATAGGTTGGACTAGGTAGGTTGTCCTTTATAGGTTGGACTGGGAGGTTGGCTTTATAGGTTAGACTGGGTGGTTGTTTTTATAGGTTGGACTGGGAGGTTTTCTTTATAGGTTGGACTGGTAGGTTGTCTTTATAGGTTAGACTGGGTGGTTGTCTTTATAGGTAGGAATGGGTGGTTGTCTTTATAGATTGGACTAGGAGGTTGTCTTTATAGGTTGGACTGGAGGTTGTCTTTATAGGTTGAACTGGGAGGTTGTCTTTGTAGGTTGGATTGGGAGGTTGTCTTTATAGGTTGGACTGGGAGGTTGTCTTTATAGGTTGGACTGGGAGGTTGTCTTTATAGGTTGGACTGGGAGGTTGTCTTTATAGGTTGGACTGGGTGGTTGTCTTTATAGGTTGGACTGTGAGGTTGTCTCTATATGTTGGACTGGGTGGTTGTCTCTATAGGTTGGACTGCGTGGTTGTCTTTAATCTTTATAGGTTGGACTGCGAGGTTGTCTCAATAGGTTGGACTGGGAGGTTGTCTCTATAGGTTGGACTGGAAGGTTGTCTTTATAGGTTGGACTGGGAGGTTGTCTTTATAGGTTGGACTGGGAGGTTATCTTTATAGGTTGGACTGGGAGGTTGTCTTTATAGGTTGGACTGGGGGGTTGTCTCAATAGGTTGGACTGGGGAGGTTGTCTTTATAGGTTGGACTGGGAAGGTAGTCTTTATAGGTTGGACTGGGGAGGTTGTCTCAATAGGTTGGACTGGGGGGTTGTCTCAATAGGTTGGACTAAGGAGGTTGTCTTTATAGGTTGGACTGGGAGGTTTTCTTTATAGGTTGGACTGGTAGGTTGTCTTTATAGGTTAGACTGGGTGGTTGTCTTTATAGGTAGGAATGGGTGGTTGTCTTTATAGATTGGACTAGGAGGTTGTCTTTATAGGTTGGACTGGAGGTTGTCTTTATAGGTTGGACTGGGAGGTTGTCTTTATAGGTTGGATTGGGAGGTTGTCTTTATAGGTTGGACTGGGAGGTTGTCTTTATAGGTTGGACTGGGAGGTTGTCTTTATAGGTTGGACTGGGAGGTTGTCTTTATAGGTTGGACTGGGTGGTTGTCTTTATAGGTTGGACTGTGAGGTTGTCTCTATAGGTTGGACTGGGTGGTTGTCTCTATAGGTTGGACTGGGTGGTTGTCTTTAATCTTTATAGGTTGGACTGCGAGGTTGTCTCAATAGGTTGGACTGGGAGGTTGTCTCTATAGGTTGGACTGGGAGGTTGTCTTTATAGGTTGGACTGGGAGGTTGTCTTTATAGATTGGACTGGGAGGTTATCTTTATTGGTTGGACTGGGAGGTTGTCTTTATAGGTTGGACTGGGGGGTTGTCTCAATAGGTTGGACTGGGGAGGTTGTCTTTATAGGTTGGACTGGGAAGGTAGTCTTTATAGGTTGGACTGGGAGGTTGTCTTTACAGGTTGGACTGGGAGGTTGTCTTTATAGGTTGGCCTGGGAGGTTGTCTTTATATAATAAATATAAATATAAAATTATATAAATAAATAAATATATATATATATATATATATATATATATATATATATATATATATATATATATATATATATATATATATATATATATATATATATATATATATATAATATTAAATATAAATTATTATTGCGTCTTCTGTGCCTCTCCCTCCCCCACCCCCACCCCCCTCCCCAGATTTAAATATTTGCACATACTTAGACCAGACCTAGACCCCAATGCACGTCATGCATGTTTAATGCTCGGGGTGAGCAGGTACTTGTGTGCACACATGCACGTGTAGAACTGGACCCGTGAGCGGGACATGGCGGGCGGGAATGGTGGGGGGGTGCTGTGGAGGGAGGCAGACCCTCAAGAAAACACATTGAAGTCTTAAGATCTCTCTTCCGTTAACCGTCCACGCTGCTCACCCAGGTGCTGTTGTGGATCTATCGCAGGGTCTTCAAACATGACGTCAGTCACGTGATAAGTGACTCGAGAAAATGTGCTATCAATTACAAGATTTTAATTAATTAAGAAGCCGTGATTAGAGTCAATAACATCATTAAGTTGTTTGTTTTTTTTTTGGTTTGTTTTTCTGTAAAATTTATCTGGCAGAGCGGAAGTGATGCATTAAGAGGAAAATAAAAAACCAGCGACGGGTTGTTTTAAAGTGAAAGAGTTTGATGGTTTAATGGTTTGGGTCCAGGTGGGTTTGTGTTTAATAAGTAACGCTTCACAGGTGGACGAGTGGGGTGGGGGTGGGTGGAGTTGGGTCTTAGGTGTCTTTTTGGGGCGACTTCAAATCTTTGGGAAAAATCATTTTGTTTACATCATCATCGTCTCTAAATGTGGTGATACATACATATATACATTATATATATATATATAA
>NW_026732385.1:22500-38110 GCF_028476545.2 Physella acuta | reverse complement strand
TCACTTTAGTATCTATTGGATACCTTTACTAATGTTAAGGAAGACACCCACGCTTTTCTTTATAGTTATTTAAATAGTAGTCTATAATTTATTTTCTACTTTTTAGTGCATCATTACATAAAAGCTTGTTATTAAAACGTTTTTTATGAATTTTTTTTTCAGTACTTTACATGTTTTATCTACAATAGAGTTACATGACTAAAAACCATTGCGCGCCTACTGAATATCACGTTCAGTAGGCGCGCAATGGTTTTTGAACGCAGCCATTACGTGGTCGTGATGGCGCAGCTATTGATGACGCGTGTGGTGTGGTTGGCTAGACATGCCTACTAATTCGGTCCAAATTTTAATAAATTCATAAAAAATCAATTAGGCATCCAATTAAGTCAAATTTAGTTTCAGATTGCATTGTCTTCATGTCTTGACCCACGTGCCAACTGTGAATCGTGTCGGTCAAGTAGAACTGTCCGAATTTTCACTCCTGCGTTTCCGTCTAGACTGACGACAGACTGTCGACTGACGACTTACGACAGAGGAAGTGAGTTAAATAAAAAGTAGAAAATAAATTATAGACTACTATTTAAATAACTATAAAGAAAAGCGTGGGTCACTTTAGTATCTATTGGATACCTTTACTAATGTTAAGGAAGACACCCACGCTTTTCTTTATAGTTATTTAAATAGTAGTCTATAATTTATTTTCTACTTTTTAGTGCGTCATTACATAAAAGCTTGTTATTAAAACGTTTTTTATGAATTTTTTTTCAGTACTTTACATGTTTTATTTTACAATAGAGTTAAATGACTAAAAACCTTTGCGCGCCTACTGATCATCACGTTCAGTAGGCGCGCAATGGTTTTTGAACGCAGCCATTACGTGATGGCACAGCTATTGAATGAAGGTGATGACGCGTGTGGTGTGGTTGGCTAGACATGCCTACTAATTCGGTCCAAATTTTAATTAATCCATAAAAAATTAATTAGGCATCCAATTAAGTCAAATTTAGTTTCAGATTGCATTGTCTTCATGTCTTGACCCACGTGCCAACTGTGAATCGTGTCGGTCAAGTAGAAGTTTCCGAATTTTCACTCCTGCGTTTCCGTCTAGACTGACGACAGACCGACGACAGAGGAAGTGAGTTAAATAAAAGCTTGTAAAAAAGTAGAAAATAAATTATAGACTACTATTTAAATAACTATAAAGAAAAGCGTGGGTCACTTTAGTATCTATTGGATACCTTTACTAATGTTAAGGAAGACACCCACGCTTTTCTTTATAGTTATTTAAATAGTAGTCTATAATTTATTTTCTACTTTTTAGTGCATCATTACATAAAAGCTTGTTTTTAAAACGTTTTTTATGAATTTTTTTTCAGTACTTTACATGTTTTATCTACAATAGAGTTACATGACTAAAAACCATTGCGCGCCTACTGAACATCACGTTCAGTAGGCGCGCAATGGTTTTTGAACGCAGCCATTACGTGGTCGTGATGGCGCAGCTATTGATGACGCGTGTGGTGTGGTTGGCTAGACATGCCTACTAATTCGGTCCAAATTTTAATTAATTCATAAAAAATCAATTAGGCATCCAATTAAGTCAAATTTAGTTTCAGATTGCATTGTCTTTATGTCTTGACCCACGTGCCAACTGTGAATCGTGTCGGTCAAGTAGAACTGTCCGAATTTTCACTCCTGCGTTTCCGTCTAGACAGACTGTCGACAGACTGACGACAGAGGAAGTGAGTTAAATAAAAGCTTGTAAAAACAACTTACCAGTCCAATACGTTAAAGTAACATTTGTATTTCGCTCACGATAGTAGCTGTCTGCAGGAAGTGTAGAAATGATCCACAAATTGTATTGTTGTCCAGGACTTAGACCAGTTGCATTCCCTCCAGTAGAAGTTGCTGTTACTGGGGCTAAAGAGCCAGCTTGTATTTTATAATTGACATTTGTTGAGCTACCAGAGTTCACTGACCAGGTTATGTAAACAGAGCTGGTTGTTCTACTTTGTACAGATGGGTTTTTAACTTGTAGCTGCGTAACTGGTGTGAATAGAATATTATTTTACCATTTCGATGCAATTTGTAATCGCTGCAACAATTTAGACTTGTGACTAACAAAGTATTGTATTTACCAGTTTCATGTACCCATTTTAAAGTGAAAAGCCTAATGTTTTTTTTATTAACAATAGCTTAAACAACATTGTTTTATTTTTATATGTATTAGTCACGGTTGCTTCACACCTACGATGCTACTGGTATTTTTTAACGACCCATAATTGATACTCTCAGAGTCCAATTAAAATAAAAATTTTGCGCCTCTATAGTATACTGGGTAGATAAGATATATAACATGTACCAATACAGTCGCTAAATAGAATGCTTCATGCATTAAAAATAAAGAACAACTCGTAAATTGCATCTTTACAGTTCGGTGATGGTAAAAATTGTCCATTTTTATTACATGCACATAATCATCCTCTTCACGTTAGAACATTAAAATATCCGTATATCAATTCCATTGGAATTATTTGCTGTTTATTTTTTACTAAAGATACGTATTTGAAAAAACGTCTTACCTGAATAGCAACTATTTGGTGACGTGAAATAATTGCTTTCAGCACATAAGCAACGTTTGATATTATTTGTGTCATTTCTGCACTCCAATGGTGCTGAACATTCTTCATTTCCAATACATTGTACACCATGGAATTTCACTAAAACAAATAACAGAGCTGTAAATAATTTTTCATTTTGATTCTTCAAAACACTTTGAACCTTTGTTTAAACCAATTAATAATTGTCTATCAGTTGTGAATTATATGAACTGTGTAGTGCGTGCAATTTCATATATTATGTATTCTTAGCATACACATATGTTTAATGCAATAAAGATATATAAAAAAACGGAGCGGCATCCTTACGTTTTGATAAAAACGTCTCAATTAACACATATATCAATTTTGGAAAAAATATTTACCACTTCTAAATTTGAATATATTTACTCGTTTTTTTAATAGTTTAGAGTTGTTAAGCTGAACTGAAATTTTAAAATGAAATATATACATACAACAGAAAAATCAACGAAAGCAATCAAAGATTTAAAAAAAAAGAATCTGAGAATAAATGTGTGATGTAAAACACCTCACAGAGAGCTAAAAGCCTAAGTATAATTATTAACACACTTTATATCAAAATTCAAATGATAAATTCCCCTATTCTGGAGTCAGAGATAATGTAAGTTTTCGTGTGCTTGATGTTGACAGAAGTCACCTTGATCCATGAATTATCCTGCAGTTGTTATGAAAAATAAAGGCGGTTTCTAAAAGCTAGGAACAAAACAAGGTGTAGCTTATAAATGAGTTCTAAAATCCGCAGAAAAATATGCCCACAATGGCATCCATAGACGCAATTGTCTCCATCAATTACTGGTCGGCAGTGAAAGTTACTTACTTACTTAATCCTGATCACTCCCTATGGAGTCTAGGGCAGCAACTTTAATCTCCGCCATTCCACTCTGTCTTGGGCGAGCCACTTTAGTTCATGCCAGCTCTTGCCACTAGTCTGCACTTCTTCTTCCATCTCTCTCCTCCATGTTCCCACTGGTCTTCCTCTCTTTCGCTTTCCATGCGGAGTCCACTTCAGCGCCATGTTTGGGAGTCTTCTTTTGTTCATGCGTAGACCATGGCCCAGCCATCTCCATCTCCTCATTCGAACTTTGAAATAATGTCGTTTAAACCTGTCCTTCTTCGTATTTCCTTGTTCTCACTTTATTCTGAGGATGCGTTGGAGGGATCTTCTTTCAAAGCCTCTGAGTCGGCTCTCTACTTTCTTGTTAAGTTTCCATGACTCTGCAGCATAGAGGAATACAAAACGTACATTAGACTTGTAGATTCTTATTTTAGTTCTCTGCTGCAGTGAGGATGATTTCCAGATCTTAGCAAGTCTATTGAAAGCTTGTGCTGCCATTGCTATTCTGGTGGCTATTTCTTTCTCCACGCTGCCATTCGCTGATATATAGCTGCCGAGGCACTTAAAGTCTCGACCTCTTCTAGCTCTGCTCCATTCGCAAAAGTCTTGAGAGCACTTTTGGTTTTTATTTGCATTAGCTTGGTTTTTCCGGAGTTTATCTTTAGCCCAACGCTTTTAGCAATTTACTCTATTTTTTATGGTTTTTGCTTGGATGTCTTTTTGGGCATGTGGGAGTAAAGCCAAGTCATCAGCAAAGTCACAGTCCTCCAGGTGGTTGGTAAGTTCTCAAACAATTCCTCTTGCCTTATCCTCAGTTGCTCTTCTCATAAGCCAGTCTATTACCACCAAAAAGATGACAGGTGAGATGACGCAGCCCTGTCTGACTCCTGTTTTACCTTGAACCATTCACTTTGCTGATTTTCATGTCGCACACAACATTGTGTCATAGTACATGTCCTTAAGTATGTTTATGAATTTTCCTGGAAAGCCATATAGCTCTAGTATTTTCCATAGTGATGGGTAGTGAATGCTATCGAATGCTTTCTGGAAATCTATGTAGTTGATGTAGAGAGACGAATTCCACTCCAGGGACTGTTCCACTATAGTGCGCAAGACAAATATTTGGTCGTTACATGACCTGTTGGCTCTGAAGCCAGCTTGTTCTTCACGAAGTATTCTATCAATTCCTTTCCTCCTTCTTTGTAGTAAGACTCTGCAGAAGATTTTTCCTGGTACTGATAAAAGGTTAATGCCTCTCCAGTTCTCACAAACATTAAGGTTGCTCTTTTTGGGTAATTTGATTATGATTCCCCGTTTCCAAGAGTCTGTGACTTTTTCTTCATTCCATACTTTATTGAACATCCCTGATAGAGTTTCTGCGCCTATTTTTGGGTCTGCCTTTAGCATCTCTGCAGTGATTCTGTCCTCTCCTGGAGCCTTATTGATTTTTGTTTTTTGGATAGCTTCTATTATTTCTTGTTCTAGGATGGGTCCTCTATACATTTCAAAATGTAGGTTTATGTCAGTGAAGTTAGTAGTTTCTTCTGGATCTGGTCTGTGTAGGGTCTCTTCGAGGTATTCAGCCCATCTTTTCAATTGATGTTTCTCCGTTGTAAGAACTTTCCCGTTTTTGTCCTTGATAGTAGATGATCTATTTGCTATTCCACCTGTTAGAGTCCTGATGATCTTGTAGACTGTGCTGCAGACAGCAGAACAGTAAAAGTTAACACTCAATATAATTACACCATTTCCATGTGGGCCGATCACCCCATACCATTTCGCGAACAGGTTGGCCAAGTTCCAAAGTGTAATTAATTTTTGGCTTTTGTCCGTCAATGTAATGAGGTATTGGTCATTTCCCGATTTGGCCGGCCAGTTCCCTTATTGTCCAATTTTGCTCTTTGGCCGTAACATATTCATACTAAACTCGATAATACTCGGCTCAAGTTGAGGCGCTGGAGATGCAGGCCATTTCTAAATTGTTGTGTTGATTAATAAATTAGTGAAGATTCATCACACAATCTCAGGGAAGACAGAATTGTGGATAAGAGTGAGGAAATTATAAAATCATTAATCTTGCAGAAACGTCCTAATTGCTTCTCTTCTGTATTGCATAAAGACAACTTCTTTGGTCAAATATTTAAAAAAATCTGCATAACGCATATGGAATTTTTTGACTATAGTCTATCCAAATAGTTAAAGATCATACTCTAAACTGAGATTCATCAAGAATCGATTGTTAAAATAAATGTGTGTTTCTCGCCTTGAATATTTTAACTCTAAATCAGTTAACTGAGTAAAATGAATAATGACACACATAATAACCAATGGTACCCAGCGTAAAGAAGTTGCTGATACTAAATCCCTGTTACATTTAGTCTACCGGATCATGTATTTAGTAGGTTACTACAGACATCGCATAGTACAATTTAGCTGACTAGAACTACAGAGTTCTGCGCCTGTTTTAAATTAGAAAAGTTTAGCAAAAAAAACAAACAACAACGTAGTTATTAATAAATTAGAATGATCTGGTCAATACCATAGATCATATAAACAATATGCGAGGATCAGCTGCAGTATAGCACAATAATTGTGAAATTATTTAGAAAAGCAGTGTAAACCAGAGGCGTAGCGCGGGGCGGGGGTCGAAAGTTTGAGGCGGAGGGGGGGGGGGGTGCAAATCGAAAGTTTGTCCCCGGGCGCCGGGAAGGGTCGCTGCGCTTCTGGTTTAAACATTATCACACGTTTGCAAAACACAAAAACTAATTTACCGCTTTTTTCCCCCTACTTTTCTTGTGAGATCTCTCCCTATCATGTCGATTAATGATGAGCATGTGTACTTCACACTGCCCACTCAGAAATGTTAGACTGTCCTAGTGCACATAGAGAATATGAGCTTAAGAAGGGGGAGAAAAACTTAAAATCTCTTTCTTTAACTAGCTCTGAGTTTGAAGATTACATCAGGTTTTAGCACGTCTGATCGAGCCCGATGGAATACATTCGCGTATTTTTTAATATTCCATTTTCTTTTTTCTGTATTATTTAGATTAACTTATTTTTTTACAAAAAAATTGTTAGTATAATAAATTCATTGCCCACTCTTGCAGTTCACCTTGATTTTAATAAGTAAGTAAACTTTTATTACAGGCCTTAAACTGTGTGCATTGATCTGTTACGTATCGGACCTGGTTTTTTTACTCATTACTGCATGTTGTATTGGCTATTGCAGTAATAACTATTATTTAATTACTTTAGAATTGTTATCCTATATAGGTATCAACAATCACTATGACATCCTGTGTTAGATTTCACTTTATCATTTATATTTGTCATAATTATTTAAATAATATAACTTAGATTTACTATTAAGCCATTTATAGTCTGTAAACTATTTGTTTTTATTTTAGACTTAAATTTTTAAAGAGCTTATTAACATATATTGCTAGTTGTAGTCATTTTAGAAATGAATAATTCAAATAGCATTCGATCTATTAAACTGAAAATAGTTTAGTATGGTAATAAAATCATATAAATGGGTCTAAAAAAAACAACAACAGAGAAATATGTTTTACTTACCCTCAGCAGGAGTTGAAAAACTTCCTATTGTTTTTTCGCTAACGTATCCAACGATGTTTTGAGCTATTATTTCATACGAGTAGGTTTTCAATGGAGTCAATTCGTACGATACAACAGATGGTGTACTGCTGGTCATTAAACCAGTTAAGTTCTTAACACCAAATGTATAATTAGCCACATTGCCCTCTGATGCTTCAAAATAAATCATGTACTCATATGGTCCATTGGTTGTTGTATTTGGTAGTTGTATAACATTATAAACTTTTCCTGGCTTTGCGGGATCTGCCAATTAACATAATTATTATTTCTATCGATGAATATCCCAAATTTAAACATGAATACTTCTCTATAAATTAAATTCAAAATAAGATAAAAGAAAGGAACAGAAGCAATATATATATATAAGCAACCTAAAATTATATATATTGACACATTGGTAAAACAATAGCGGAAGTAGTCTCCCCTAAACTTTATCGTATAATGTTATTCAGTACAGGGTGGCACTTTCGTGCAGAAAAGTGAGAAAAGTATAGAAAAGTATTTTATTGATTTTTTTTAGTACTTAGAATCTACATTTTAAAAACAAATTGGATTTATCTACCCTAAATTTTCTTGTATATTCCTTTTCTTTAAAAATGTAATAGAATCACGTTAAAAAATGGAAAATTAGTGCTTTGTAAGGTAAATGTTGATTAGTTTTTAAAAGGTGATCAAACATCTAATTCAACCAAATGTCACAATGAATAGTCAATGAGTCTAGACCTACGTGAAAGGTATTGAAGACATTGGTCCAGTAGAAGTGATGTTTTATTTACAAATAGGAAATACCGGAAATAGGGTAAATTAAGACTTCCGTTCACTGGAAATCTCTCTTCTTCCTCTTCTTCGTTCTTAATTTTTAGTGTTGGGAGGGATCGAGCCTTGTCTGCCAGAGGGTTTTTTTTAAATTAATCAACCATGAGCTTTGCCGACTCAACCATGCTTCCATCACAATTAAGGATTACGTGTCAACTGGTTATGCGCCATTGTGGCCATTGACTCCGGTTTCAGCCTGCTTTTCTTTTTGGATTTGCTTCCATAGCCTTTGTCCAACCAAGAACAAACTACAAGGCAGTAGTTGTTTGATTTTGGAGTTGTATCTCCTAGAAGAGTGGCTGTCCCCAGCTAACGAGCCTCATCTGCCTGAGGGTTCGAACTCGAGACTTTTCAGTTTAGCAACCATGAGCTTTTACCGACTCGAACACGCCGAAATCTCTCAAAATTGGAGAGAATTAACTGGTGGCCGGAAAGAACCGCAACGGAAAAAAGCGCAACGGAAAAAAGCGCAAAACAAAAAGCGCAACGGAAAAAAGCGCACACGGAAAAAAGCGCAAAGAGAAAAAAGCGCAAACAGAAAAAAGCGCAAAGAGAAAAAAGCGCAAAGAGAAAAAAGCGCAAACAGAAAAAAGCGCACACAGAAAAAAGCGCAAACAGAAAAAAGCGCAAACGGAAAAAAGCGCAAAGAGAAAAAAGCGCATACGGAAAAAAGCGCAAAGAGAAAAAAGCGCACACAGAAAAAAGCGCAAAGAGAAAAAAGCGCACACAGAAAAAAGCGCAAAGAGAAAAAAGCGCACACAGAAAAAAGCGCAAACAGAAAAAAGCGCAAACGGAAAAAAGCGCAAAGAGAAAAAAGCGCAAACAGAAAAAAGCGCAAACAGAAAAAAGCGCAAAGAGAAAAAAGCGCAAACAGAAAAAAGCGCAAACGGAAAAAAAGCGCAAAGAGAAAAAAGCGCATACGGAAAAAAGCGCAAACAGAAAAAAGCGCAAACGGAAAAAAGCGCAAACAGAAAAAAGCGCAAACGGAAAAAAACGCAAACTGAAAAAAGCGCAACGACAAAAAGCGCAACGGAAAAAAGCGCAAAAAAAGAAGAAAAAACGCAAACAGAAAAAAGCACACACAGAAAACTGTTCACACCGAAAAATGCACAAAGAGCCATTTTCGCACAAAGACCTCTAAGGACTAGATGACACATTTATACATGATTATTAGGGCTGCTGTGAGAGTGTTGTGTTTGACCTGACGCGATATACTACCACTTAAAGCATACCACTACCATGTGCATTCACATCACCACGATACAGGCGATAATCGCTTGACACAACGTCTATTTTTTTCTTGTTCACTATTTATTCAACGACTATTCTCGAATAAATAAACATAAAACTATCCTTGATATTGGCATTACACGGAGTATCTCGTACATGCTCCCTAGTCCCAAGCTTGCATTCTATAACAACCCGTTTCTATCGCAAAACTTCACTCTCTTTCTTCCGAGTCATCAAACATGCATTCGCTATATCTCTCGCACCAACATTCATTCGCACAAAAATACCCTGATAAAACACACATCATAATCATTATGTATTTAATATTATTTCATCATGATGTACCTATATCTACCTACCTACCTACCCACCTACCTACCTACCTACGTACCTACCTACGTACCTACCTACCTACGTACCTACCTACCTAAGTACCTACCTACCTACCTACCTACCTACCTACCTACCTACCTACCTACCTACCTACCTACCTACTAACCTACCCAATATATATATATATATATATATATATATATATATATATATATATATATATATATATATATATATATATATATATATATATATATATATATATATACACATATATATATATACATATATATATATATATATATATATATATATATATATATATATATATATATATATATATATATATATATATATATATATGTATATATGTATATATATATATATATATATATATATATATATATATATATATATATATATATATATATATATATATATATATATATATACACGGGTAGGTAGGTGGGTTAGTTGGTGGGTTCGTGGGTAGGTAGATTTTTTGGTGGGTGTGTGGAAAGATGTGTGTGTGGGTAATTAGGTGGTTGGGTGTTTGCGTAGAAGAGAGTTTTATACAGACATCAGTTCGGGGTTGGGGGGGGGGGGTCTCGGCCCGAAGAGAGTCTACCGTCTACCCCCCCCCCCCCCCCCCTTCCCCCCGAACTAAATGGAATTTATATTTTTAGATTATGCACATTTCCTACTGAGCCAATAGAGCACTACATCAAATAGTTAATCAGTTTAACAATGTAGACACCATTGAAGTAGGTCCGAGTCAAAGCCTGGTGTTATAATAAAACTACATCTCTCTTTGTCCATTATGCTGTTCAATACATGCTTTGGTTGGTGTTAGGATTGTTACATATAAGTATTTGCGTAGATTTAGAGTAGCGTCCTATTTGTTTACATGTTTTCATTACCCTTCAAACTATAGTCTATTTTAGTTATATTGAGATTAAAGAATGTAAATAAATAGTACAAACAATTATGTAGCATAGAAATGATTGGTATGGAAGTGACATAAAGCGCAGAAAACTTAGAGGTTAGGTAGGGAATAAAAGGTGGGGTTAGGAAAGTTTGGGGGTCCATTCTCTAATAGGCAGTCTATGTCTCGTTCGTACTATCAAACAATAAAGACGTTAATTGTATACAGACTTCGTGTTGGTTAATTGTCGACCCTGTCCTCACCTCACAGCACAACAGTTGGGTGACGCTTTCTGTAGTTGTTTTTTTCTCGACAGTAACTTAACAGCTTTTCCGAGTTCTGTTATTATAGTTTTGGCTAGACAGTTTTCTGAAATCAATTAATTCACAACTGTTTTTTGCAACAAAAATGTTATTTGTGTTGCAATAATAATTATTGTTTTAATTCCATTCTATATGATCATTCTCTTTTATTCTAATAGTAAAAGATTATTAAAATTCATATCTAACACAGCTTATCAACATCTCTTGTTTTTATTTTTGAAGTATAACTACTGCAAATAAATAAGATGATTTGTGTTATAATGTGACGTCATAAGCTGACTAGTGAACAACGTAAACACGCTTTTCAATTCACTTGGACAATTTTAAGAATACAGCGTCCATAAAATGTTGAGATAAAGAAATCTTTTCTTTTGCCAGCCAGTGCAAATATATTCTAGAGCCGATATAATAACCATGTCGGATCATATTAGTTAAGTTTAAAGCATAAGCATATAGAGTCACTTCAATATCCCACTAAATCAACTTTAAAGGTTAGTAAAACTTGCAGAATTAACAAATCAACACGAATGTTTGAACAATACGCATATAAGATGCTTGAGATTCTGTGTGCCGAAGAAATGCCTGGATGAAAATCTGATCTACACAAACACCCAACCACCTAATTACCCACCCACAAATCTTCCCACACACCCACCAACTAACCCACCTACCCTTGTATATATATATATATATATATATATATATATATATATATATATATATATATATATATATATATATATATATATATATATATATATATATATATATATTAGGTAGGTTGGTATGTAGTACGTAGGTAGGTGGGTACGTAGGTAGGTACGTAGGTAGGTATGTAGGTGGGTAGGTAGGTAGGTAGGTAGATATAGGTACATCATGATGAAATAATATTAAATACATAATGATTATGATGTGTGTTTTATCAGGGTATTTTTGTGCGAATGAAAGTTGGTGCGAGAGATATAGCGAATGCATGTTTGATGACTCGGAAGAAAGAGAGTGAAGTTTTGCGATAGAAACGGGTTGTTATAGAATGCAAGCTTGGGACTAGGGAGCATGTACGAGATACTCCGTGTAATGCCAATATCAAGGATAGTTTTATGTTTATTTATTCGAGAATAGTCGTTGAATAAATAGTGAACAAGAAAAAAATAGACGTTGTGTCAAGCGACTATCGCCTGTATCGTGGTGATGTGAATGCACATGGTAGTGGTATGCTTTAAGTGGTAGTATATCGCGTCAGGTCAAACACAACACTCTCACAGCAGCCCTAATAATCATGTATAAATGTGTCATCTAGTCCTTATAGGTCTTTGTGCGAAAATGGCTCTTTGTGCATTTTTCGGTGTGAACAGTTTTCTGTGTGTGCTTTTTTCTGTTTGCGTTTTTTCTTCTTTTTTTGCGCTTTTTTCCGTTGCGCTTTTTGTCGTTGCGCTTTTTTCAGTTTGCGTTTTTTTCCGTTTGCGCTTTTTTCTGTGTGCGCTTTTTTCCGTTTGCGCTTTTTTCTGTTTGCGCTTTTTTCTGTGTGCGCTTTTTTCTCTTTGCGCTTTTTTCCGTTTGCGCTTTTTTTCTGTTTGCGCTTTTTTCCGATTGCGCTTTTTTCTGTTTGCGCTTTTTTCCGTGTGCGCTTTTTTCTCTTTGCGCTTTTTTCCGTTTGCGCTTTTTTTTCTTTGCGCTTTTTTCCGTTTGCGCTTTTTTCTGTTTGCGCTTTTTTCTGTGTGCGCTTTTTTCTCTTTGCGCTTTTTTCTGTGTGCGCTTTTTTCTCTTTGCGCTTTTTTCTGTGTGCGCTTTTTTCTCTTTGCGCTTTTTTCTGTGTGCGCTTTTTTCTCTTTGCGCTTTTTTCCGTGTGCGCTTTTTTCTCTTTGCGCTTTTTTCCGTTTGCGCTTTTTTCTGTTTGCGCTTTTTTCTGTGTGCGCTTTTTTCTCTTTGCGATTTTTTCTGTTTGCGCTTTTTTCTCTTTGCGCTTTTTTCTGTGTGCGCTTTTTTCTCTTTGCGCTTTTTTCCGTGTGCGCTTTTTTCCGTTGCGCTCTTTGTTTTGCGCTTTTTTCCGTTGCGCTTTTTTCCGTTGAGGTTCTTTCTGGGAACCGAATTAACTAAATAGTATCTTTTACTTTTTTTTTTTTTAATAACGACAATCTAAATGAAACGGTATTCAAAATATCGGTACATTAGAAACCAGAAGTAGAATAAAGTACCAGGTCCGGCTATTAGAGGTTACCCAAACATTGAAAGTAACTAAATGACAAGATCCTAAACTTATATATGAAATTTCCTCTATTTAACTCAAACAGTAGCCTACTCAAGTTATAGTCTTAACACGCAAATAGAGTTAAGTACATCTTCCGGTAACCGGAAATCGTTCAAAAGTTGATACTGAACTACAACTTTGATATAAAACCTATACATAAAATTTAATCAACCTAACTGAAACGGTACTACAGACAGACATACAAACAAAATTGCAAAACTAAGTTCAGATTTGTGTTAATCGTCGAGATTTGTAAAAAAATCGCTTTTGATTTTCTGCACTATTACAACATTTCACTAAATATAATTAAAATATGGCCGATTCTAGTCGGAATAAGATACGCATGCGATACGCATGCGCAATGGGGAGAAACTACGACTTAGCGGCGATGTTTTCGATGGTACTGCGCATGCGTCTGTTTACAACCGCAGAACCCTAATACCAACCCTAATCCTATCCTTAACCCTATCCCTAATCCTATCCCTAACCCTAATCCTAACCCTAGCCCTAATCCTATCCCTAACCCTAACCCTAGCCGTAATCCTAACCCTAATCCTACCCCTAAACCTCATTCTAGCCCTAACCCTAGCCATGGGTCACTGCGCATGCGCAGAACTATCTTTTGCCGAAAAATCTTATTCCGAGTAGACACTTCGTTAAAATATTATCATTATATAATTTTAGAAGTGAATGGCAGATAACGCAACTTACAAGTCACTAAAGGAGGAAAATATACACTGGAACTTAGATTATTATAGTAGCTGTCTCTTGGTAAATCAGTTCTTATCTTCAAGCTATATACAGTTCCTGGGACAAGATTAGTCAAAGTTGCTTCAGAAGCTCCAGAAGACACGTTTACTAACGTGACTAAGCTGGTTGCATTAATGATGGCATAAGTAGCATTGGCTCTGTGTACAGCAGCAGCCCACCAGCGCAAATTGACGCTGTGTGTTCCTATTGTGGTCCATCCTGGATATCTAACCTGTAAGTAGCTCACTAATTTTTTTTTTAAGTGAAAGTGTAAAATAATCAATGAGTTTATTTTAATAAGCAAATAAATTAAAACTATTGAATTTTGTATCTCTCTCTCTCTCTCTCTCTTTCTATCTTTCTATATATATATATATATATATATATATAGGCCTATGTATATATATATATATATATATATATATATATATATATATATATATGTATATATATATATATATATATGTATATATATATATATATATATATAGGCCTATGTATATATATATATACATATATATATATATATATATATATATATATATATATATATATATATATATATATATATATATATATATATATATATATATAATTTGTCGGTATAGCGAGATCAGAGTATCTACACTATGTTTAGACTTTTAAAATGCGTACTTATGTAGAGAATAGCGGCTTATGCTATACCACGGGTCGGCTCGTCTAATATATATAGCTCAAATGGACTCTGTATCTCTGTATGTATGGAGCGGACAGCGGTTGGTCGGACACGTGGAACACTTGAATATAGTAAAAAGTTCGACGTGATCGCAATAGTGTAAATTCTTAAAGTTTTTATTCTTTTACTTAAGTCTAAATTGATGTTTAAAAAAATCAATATTGATGTTTTTATAAAAAAATGTTCCTTTTTTAAACTGATCATTTTAAATGTCATGTGGAAAGAACAATATAAAATTAAATGTATTACCCTTCACAAAAATTCTGAAAAAAAAAATGTATACATTACTTCCCTTAGTTCCTAAGTACCAGTTACAATCCTTGATAAATCACAAAAAAAAAAAAAAAAAAAAAACATCGGGAAAAAATACTTTTATTATTTTGTTTAAATATTGAAAAAAATTAAATAATTAGCATGGATTGATATAGTGCATTGTGGTAGGTAAAACAGGGGTATTTTAAATACTATCTTTTATTTATTTTAAACACTGAATGTACTATTTACTAATTATATGTTTGATCAATAACAATTTAGAAGCCGTTCCTAAACGTTAAATCATATCTTTCCATTTGCGAATAAGATGGAGTATTATAGTCGTTCACTAAATGGAGTCCTGAGCGTCCGCTAGCGCCCCGACAGAGTGTTACTTGGAGCCCCGAAGCTTACCATTAGCGCTATTGTGCCTACGTTCGTTCTATACATTGCGATATACAATGGATAAGGAGGGTTACTATAGTCCTTAAATAAATCGAATCTAGGGCATCGTTCGGCGCCCTAACCGGGTGCTATTTGCCCCGTTCGTTTAGTAAGTTCTAGGCTCCCGACTAATAGGCTCCCGTTATATAGGCTCCCGACAAAAGCGCTCCAGTCAATAAGGCTCCTGACAAATAGGCTCCCGTCATTTTGGCTCCCGACATATAGGCTCCCGTCATTTAGTTTTTTCCACAAAACGGCCCCCGTCATTACGACTCCCAACAAATAGGCTCCCGCCATTTAGTTTCTGCACAAAATGGCCCCCGTCATTACGACCTCCGACAAATAGGCTAGCGTCATTTAGGCTCACGACAAAAAGGCTCCTGTCAATTTGGCTCCAGACAAAAGGACCACTGACGATACCGTTTCTGTAGAGAATAAGTCTGCCGGCAAAGCGGTGTCATTGAATATGACACCTGTCAGTGGGA